>NW_027498694.1:0-98970 GCF_021521415.1 Bidens hawaiensis | reverse complement strand
AGAACCAGGTAATCTAAAACCAGGAATTTAATACCCTATCATTGGGTATTGAAATAACCCTATTTACGAGTTTTTGGGCTTTTTCCGGATTTTTTTCGGGTATAGATTGAATTTTTTTTTTTAAGTTTGCACTATTTAGGGGTATTTTTCGGATATTTTTAAGGTATTTATCGGGTATCCATCGGGTATTTGAAATACCCGGTTTTGGGTATTGAAAAACCCGGGTCCGGGTATGGAACCGGTTTGGGTTTTCGGGTATTACTGGGTACAAATCGGGTCGGGTTCGGGTTTTAGTGCCAAAATGCGTACCCTATCCGTACCCTACGGGTAGGTTCGTGTACGAATTCGGGTATTAAAAATCCGGTTCCAGATTTTTATTTCGAGTCCGGTTCCGAGTTTTTTTTTACCTCTACACATGAGAGTATTACAAATCTAATGTGCAGATATAAATTATTTTAAAATTTTGTTTCATGCTTCAAGAACACAATATGCACTTGTAGAAAAAGTTGTGATGACGATTACCCAATTTACATTATGCAATAAATATTTTTGGATCATCTAATTTTATATTATAAAATACTAGTTCCAGTCCAAGACACTAGCACATGCACATCACTTGTTATGTACCAACCGAATATTATTATCATTTAATATCTATTCGTTTATTAATTCTGCAATAAAGTTGAAGTTGTTAACATCAGTTCTATATGACATGACCATACCATCAACTGTACATGCATATGCGATGTGTGGGGTTCTTGACACTTAATTACAACAATGACCCACTTGTGTTAATCAATCTTATCCATCTTAACTATTACCATCACCCATTTTAACAATTAAAATTCCAAATCCTTCTATTTGTCCATAGAAAAGATGCTGAAATATTAAAAATCTCCTACCCTAAATACAATAACGTTGTTCGTTTTTAACACAATGTTTATAGAATCACGGACGTCTCCGAGAATTTAAATCCTTCCCCGAGTCAAAATGAAAAGGCCCATAGGCCTTAGCGTTATTTTTTTATTCGCTAATATACATGGATAAAACTTTTATTGACCGATTTATTATAAATAAAACCATTCAAAGCATGTAGTTATCTCATAAACCATTGCAAATAACCTTATTTTTAACACCGAAAAACATATATATGCAAAATGTATAAAAAAGTTTGTGTCCCCGAAATTTATGTGCCCCGGCCGATGGTGCGACTCGCACACCCTCTGAGCCTCCCCTGTACAGAATGAAAGGAAAACTCTACGGTTAAACGAGCTTGAATGTAAGTTGTAACAGTCAAAGGGCGGGTGACAATCGGGTAACTCTCAACCCGGACAACCAAATATAAAGTCATAAGTTCATATTAGACAAAGCACACAAATTAATGAAGATGAATGACCGGATGTTAGTTCTATTCTTTCGGATTTTATCTTTGTTGCTAGGTTGCAGATAAAAAAAATGTGTTTTTTTGAAAACGTTTAACGTTAAAGCTTCCATCATTCAACTCACTCAGATCACGTTAACCGTATAATATTACCAAATATATCTTATAGACGGAGGATATAGACTTTCACCCTTTTCTTTTTTTATGAACTTGAAGTCGTAAATTTCAAAGATATATATATAAACAACACAATGATTTGAATCGACCCAAATAAAATGTCTTTAATTATCCAATGTAGATTCTTACTAAGGTAAGCCAAAATTTCCCAAATATTTTGAGCTATAAATTTACGTTTTATGCTAAAAAGAAATACATTAAAACTAAAGAAGTTCTTACACTTTGAACAAACACATTAGATTAGTAATTTGACACAAGATTTCGTATCAATTCACAAGCCTTGAAATAGGTTGTTTGAAAGTGGGCCTAAATTGTAATAATCTATCTTCTTTTATGTGTTTATCTAACTATATTTGAATTAATTAAAGTCATATTATTGGAAAAGAACAAAAAGTAAATTCTAAAAAAAAGGTAATTATTAAAATAACTTTTATCCCCATATTTTATGTATCAAAAAAGGGATGATTCTATCCAAATGGGAAACCGAAAATATCATAAAGTGGAAAAAGACTTTACTTTAATTTTACAAACAAGAAAAACTCCAAAACTATGAAGTGCTTTGTCACAACTTTAATAGGACAAGGGGAACCACCATGTTACAATACAACTATCAAGGCATCAAGTACTAGCAATTGCAACAGCACAAGGAGTTTTTTAATACCGTAATTCCAGCAACAAAGATGATGACAGATGCAATCATAACAGAAATTGAGTTGTCACTCTCTTCAACTCATAAAATATAATAATAAGTTGAAGATGATAATAACCAAATTAAGGGGACATGAAAAAATGAAATGAAATGAAATTGTTGAATTAAGCATTCAAATATATAGATACATTCACTGCTTAACATTAACATGAAACATCCAAAATCAAACAGAAATTTTTAACTAATTTTTTTTTATACAATCACAAACTTGAACATGATCATAATAAACTCATAAACATGAAGATTAACATAATAATAATAATAATAATAATGATAGGTATTTCTTAATTACCTGGATGATACAGGATTCAAAGCCCTAGCGAAGCCGTTCATGGCGCCGTAGCTTTTGGAGCTAAAGCCTAAGCATCCCAATAGACCTTGCTTGTAGGGTAAATAGGTCTTCCTCCTCAGCTCCTCCGCTTGTGCTCGATTGGTTGTGTAATGCAGCTCGTGAGCTGAACGCGCGACTCTTGGTTTCATCCCAACGCCATTCACCGGCTTCCGTTTCACGGCCTCTACTACAGCGGTTGATTTCTTCTCCTTGCTGTTGCTGTTAGGAGAGAAGGATAAGGAGGTCCAGAATTTGTGATTTCCAGCGCTTCGTCCTTCGCTTTTGCTTCTGTACAGAAATACCTTCAAAAAGACCCAACGTTTTGAGCTCCTGCCAACGGATGACGACCTACAAGATTCACCTTCACCGTCGCTAGGTTTTACCTGATCATCTTCTGACTTGTCACAGATAATTTCTACCGGCTCTCCTTCATCCAGCCATTGAAACGCGTCGGCAGTGCGTAACGGCGGCGACATAGATCTGGCGCGTCTCCTTAACGACTTAGATCTGGAACTCATCTTGGAATCTCTACCTCTGCTGCTGAGCGTATTCTCATTCTCATCATCATCATCATTTTCTAAATCATTCTCATCAAGCAATGGAGCAAGCACCTGAGGCCGTTGCAGGTGAGACGAGAGCTTCATCGGCCGGATCTGTCCGTTCAAGAACAGCTCGTCGGCTGACGTCATGGATCCAATCGGAACTGCTGCTCGCTTCGCCGTGAAATCAAACTCAAAGCCTCCTTCTACTGGAGCAGAAGCATTTGAGGAGTCCAGATACGAAGAGCTTGAGGAAAGCATGAAGTGGATAGGACTCGCCGGAGCGCTGTAGAAAAAACCGCCACCGCGGCCGGGACTAGATGGAGCACTAACGAACGGCGTCGAGCAGGCGCTGTCGAAGTCCTCATTGAGATCTGCGCCATTGTTGTTGCCTGGCTCGTCTTCCATTCACTTGTGTGTGAGAGAGAGAAACGACGGAGGTAGTGTTGATGAGCAGAGAAGAAGACAAGGAAGGAGAGTGTTGATATCAATTATTATTATTATTATTATTATTACTAGTGGTATTATTATTATTGTTATTATATTTTCTCAAATAGTGAACCAGTATTGATTTCTGTTTGTTCGAGGTAAATGTCATCGACACTCTTGCTTTATTCCTCGAACATATTCCCATTTTTGTTCATCTTAACACTACAACAGTTATAATTTTATTCAACGAAAAAACATTTTATTTATGGCATGTTTGCTATTTATTTTGAAAAATTTTATTGATTTATTGGTGTTTTAATTTAGGACTTTTAGAATATTGCTTTTTAATTTTTTCAAAAACTTAAAATAAAAAGAATTTTGTGATTGCTGAACACATTTTGGCTTATGGGCTTTATAAAAACATTAAAAAGCCAATAAACATTTTTCAAACTCAATTTCAAACATGTACGTACTTTTTTTTATTGAACTTAAGTAATATCAAAATCCGTCGCGTTTCAGTAGCTCATCGAGGTGAATTTGTTCGGTGTTGGTTAATTTCGTAACGATAACGATAATAAACCCAAAAAAAACAATCATATTAACACTCATGTATTTTATAATAAAAATACATATTTAAAATGATGTGTTGTTGGCTGAGAAAGCCCTTGTGAAACGAAACCAAAAAATAAATTCGCTAATGCTCAATCCAAAGACATTGGGTTGCGAATTCAGTCGGTATTAAATTCCAACATCGACACTAAACGCAAATAAATATTTAGTTACACCCAAATACATCAAAATAAAATATTTGAAACAGAAGGAAAAAAATTGTGCATTGCAACGGAGAATTGACATGAATTCGATCGGTGTCGGCACTAAATTATAAACGTAAATTAATAAGCCTTAAAAATAACATGAAAAAAAAGTTAAAAACAAGAATAAAAACCGCGTTTACGGCGGAAAATTGACACGACTGCGGTCGGTGTTAATGGTATCAGTCATATATCGTAAATAAAATTAGTAAGCACTATAAAAATAACTTAAAAAAGGAGTTAAATGTCATTTACGTCCTTGAGTTTTGATAAGTTACGCAGCTTTAGTAAAATAACTTTATTTTTAACATCTGGACCCGTGAGGTTTCCGAATCTTGCAATTTACGTCTATTTCACTAACCCCGATACTTATTTATTATTAACTCAGAGATACGTCTTACTTGTTTTAGACTTAACACCTTCAGTCAATTCCTCTTTAAATGACTCAAATTTCATGACGTATATGGGTCATCTTCAACATATGACTCTTCCAATCAATGTTTTCATATTCTGATCAAATAGTGAATCGAACAGGCAATTGGTTTACCGGTTGAACAAGTTTTGTCTAAAAAAAAGACAGTTTAAGGCTTAAAAAAAAGATTAAAAAAAATATTATTTTTTATAGTAAACAGCTCCAACTGATCCGATTTTCTGGCCAGACCATCGAACTGGTTCGAACCGGTCGGTTTTTTGATAGCCGAGTGAACTGCATAGAACCGTACCGGTCAGTAGACTAAATACTGGTTGGACCGATCCGATCTCAACAACATTGTTTCTAATATATTAGGGTTTATTTGGCTGGGGGAATGGAATGAGAAAGGAATTGAATGGACAATGAAATGAAACATATGAATATCATTTATTTGTCTTGTTTGGTTAACCAGCAAGAATATAATGAATTATTATGTTATGTTGTTTGGTAGCAAAAAAAAACATGAATGAAATAGAGATTATAAAACCATCCTTATCCTAAACATAAAAAATAGCAATGGACAGGATGGTAGTGGTGGCGGAAACGACAACAATGATGGTGGCGGCGACGGTGGTGTTGGTGGTCAGGCAACAGTAGTGGTAGTGGTGGTGACAGTGGGGTTAGGCGGGCGTTGTTGCGGTGGCAAAGACGATGGTGGTGGTGTTGTGTAACATCCCGGTTTTTTTTAGTTTCAGTTAATAAATGAAAATGCGAGTTATTATGAGTCAGGTTAGTGTTGGGTTAAATGGATATGGGTTATGGACTGGGTTATGAAATAAAGAGGAAAAGACCATGGGCTTAAGCCCATGATCCATAAATATATAAACCTTCAATCACCCATTAATCATTCATTTCACACATATCCCATACACCACCAAAACACACACTTAAGCTTTCTCTCTAGTTTCTCCTTTTCTCTCTAGCCGAACCCAAGGTTAAACTGAGCACCGATCCAAGGTAATGATAGTATGATGTTGTATGAGCTTAAACCCGTTAGTTATGGTCACGAAACGACGAGCCGACACCGTTAAACCGTTAAAGTCACGAGATCCGGGTGGAATCGGGTATAAACCGAACCTAAGATGAGCTTAGGGATCACCCTAGCTTAGATCTGGATCGAACGGGGCGAAAAACGGTGAAAAAACGGGTCAAAACTCGTTTTTTCCGGCGAAACCGCGTTTTTCCGGCGGCGGCGCCGGAAAGTGGTACGAGGTTAAGATGGAATGTCAGAGAATGTTCTCACATTCTCTGACCTAACCCTAGTTTGTTAACGGGGAGTTAACGAACTAAAGGTGATTCGCTAGTAATTCGTTAAAGAAAGCATAAAGAACTAGCTTCAGTTCGTGTTTAATTCGTTAAGAGAAAAGATAACGAATTACTCTTGATTCGTTATAGTCATTCGTTAAAGGAGATAACGAACTGGAAGGTCCAGTTCGTTACATGGACTGATTCGCTACATGAACTGATTCGTCAAAGGACCAGTTCGTTATAAGGTCCAATTCGTTTAAATAACCAGTTCGTTAAAGGGTCCAATTCGTTACAAGGACCAGTTCTTTATGATGACCCAATTTGTTAAGAACAATGTAACGAACTAGAAGTTTAACAAAATGACAGAATGGTCCCTGGACTTAGAAAAAGAATGATTTAAATAATTCAAATTTCTAATGGAAAATGTGTTAAGATAGTTAATGAAAATAAAATTTTTCCAAGCTGACCTGGCAGCTCGACCCCAGCCAGGGGCTCTGCCCCTTGGACCCTGCTAGGGGCTGCTGCCCCTAGACCCCGCTACCAGGGGCGCTGCCCCTGGACCCCCGTTCGTTGAGGGTTATAACTAGACTCGAAACGCGATGTGAGTAGTAATAGTTAAATTGATACGTGTAATTGTTATACAATTAGTCGAGCACATCTAAGGAAAGGAATAACAATTAACGGTGAACGTAACTGAGTTCAGGTGAGTTTCTAGCCCTATTTCCTTGTTATGTTTTCGGGGCTGTGTGCATACTCGATGTGATTAGTTAATACACTTACCATAAGTGGTAAGTGTATGCCTTATATGATTATGTATAGATGAATGCTTGACGGTGCGTGAACGATCTTTGGATATTGCATGTACCGTCGGGTGATAGTTTCGAGATATGAACGATACGTATATAAAGTATGAATGATTGTTTGTTGGTACGCGAACGATCTTTGGATATTGCACGTGCTGTCAAGTTATAATGTTATGTATAATGTACGAATGGTACGTATGTATGTTATGAAGGAATGTAAGAGATAGCCAGGTACAGAAGAAAGGGACTGAGCCCTAATAATACTCAAGGTAGAAAAGGGGCCGAGCCCTTTATAATCTCGAGGCAGAAAGAGACTGAGCCCTAATAATATTCAAGGTAGAAAAGGGACCGGACCCTAATAATATCCGAGGCAGAAAAAGGAACCGGACCCTAATAATATCGGAGGCAGAATAGAATAATGTAAAGTAGAATTTAGAATAAAGTATGTAGGTAAATATGTATATTATGAACGAATTATGAAAGTATGAAGCACGTAGTTATGAATGTATTAAATGTTGTATGATTAACTAGAACTCACTCAGCGTAGCTGACTTTTAGTATGCACGCAGGCTAATCGACTGAGACAGTTGGCTTGAGGAAGACACATGGCAGGATCCGAAGAGGCTGACATCTGGAGATTTGTCGTGATGTTTGAAATACTATGTTTTATGTTACGTTTTTGAAAGACAAGTTATGGATGTTTGTAATGAATGGTTGACTTTTATATTATTTCGCGAAAGTTTTTTATTAACTATGATATTTATAACTGTGTTTATGAGTAAATCCAACGTCCAAAGTAGGGCACCGGTAACGAGCCTTACATGTTGGGTGGGTGGTTAGGAGGTGATGGCGGCTGTGGTGGCTCTTGTGATTAGTTGGTGGCGATAATAATGGTGGCGGCGTGGCAGTCAGGTGGTGGTGGCCGCGATGTTGTCACAACCCAAAATCGTTAACTTAGCAGCTTAGACTTGATTACGCTAATTTGGATAGTGATAGACGTTGTTTAGCCAATAATATTCAAATACAAACATTTATACGGTTGGACATTTATTTATAATATAAAAACCTCATACATTATATTACAAGCACATATTTATTAAATGCATTTTTGTGAAACATTTTGGGTTCGAATATGACATCATTTTTCCTATATTCCTTCAGGATTCGAATATGACATCGTTTTTCCTATATTCCAGGAAAATTACTTCTTACTCACCTGAAAAATACGTTTAAAAATATGTCAACACAAAGGTTGGTGAGTTCTCGATTTATAAAATAAATATTTTAAGTCAAAGCATTTTTTTTATAAAATATTTACAGAAATACAATACCCTTTCATATTTTGTTGCGCAAGTAAGCTTTAAACAATCCTATTTCGTTCTTATCAGTTCGAAGTCAACTTTCGTTTTAATTTGAAAAAGCATAAAAATATAACATTTTAAATCCAAAGTGTGCCAAACATGAATATAAAAGTTATATGAACTAAGTGTTAATAAAATTTTTGTCTGTAGTTTTAAAGTATGTTTTGTTAGTGCAACTTTTTTTTACAAAATTTCTTTGTAAAAACTGTCAACATGTACATATTAACCATCTAGAACCGCTCAAACTTTTTGGTTTATGGTCATAGAAATTTGACCATTTTATTACTATCTTTGATATTAATAACTAAATATATGAAAATGAACATAGTAATTTGCAATTTCCAAACCCTTTTCAATGATTTTTTTTCTTAACATTATCGTCGTAAAGTTTATAAACTAACTAGGTTTTATAACCCCGCGTTGCATGGGTGTATGTCCATAACGTAGTCGAGGGTAGAGGTGCACAAATCGGGTTCAAATGGAAAACCCGAACCGGTTCCAAACCGGTTTTTTCACACCGGGTTGTAAAATGGCACCGATTCCAATCAAGAACCGGTTCGGTTCCCGACCCGAACTGATGCCCAGATATGCGAACTTTTAAAAACCGGGTAGGGTATGAACCGGAACCGGTTTTTACGTAAAAACCGGTTCCACCGGTTTTTTTTGAAATTTAAATATTAGAGTCGTTAGGAACCAGTTCCAACGGCTATATAGCCGTTTTTGACCGTTGGAACCGGTTTTTTAACTATAAATAGGTTATTTTCTTACTATAAATAGCAAGGTTTGTTTGTTTACTTGTTAAACCACTTCCAAAACTATAAAACACACTCCAAACCACAATTAACCTTAAACCGACAACAAATGGCAACCAATGATGACGTTGTTATGGTGATCGAAACAACAAGATGCCCCGATGTTTGGATTCATTACGATTTATGTCTCATGACCGACTCACATGAGTTGGCACGTTGCAAATATTGCTCGAAGTTTCTTAAAGCAGGGTCCAACTCGACATTACGAAAACATACGAATAAGTATTGTCGAGAGAAAAGAAGATTGGAAGCTAAAAAAACGGAAGTGGGAGAGTCGTCCGGCTCTACAACCCAAAAATAAGTATTCCCAGATTAAAACGACGGACTTTGTTTTTTATGTTTTAGTTGTTATGTTTAGTAATGTTTATGTTTTAATAATGTTTGTAATAGTTAGTTTTTAAATATAGGAAACAAGTTATATATAGGTTTGTAATAGTTAGTTTTTAATGGAAACAAGTTATATATAGGTTTGGGCATCAAAAACCGGTTCCAACGGCTATATTACCGTTGGAACCGGTTCCAACGGATCTATTGTCTCAAAAACCGGTTCCAACGGCTATATTACCGTTGGAACCGGTTCCAACGGCTAATTGGTGTCTAAAAAACCGGTTCCAACGGCTATATTACCGTTGGAACCGGTTCCAACGGCTAGTTTGACTTTTGTTTGACCCTTCAAAAAAAACCCGTCGGAACCGGTTTTTCCGGGTACGAACCGAACCGGTTCCAATTAAGAACCGGGTAGGAACCGGGTTGGAACCGGTACTGACATACAAATAGGAGAACCGGGTACGATTTTCGGGTACAAAAATACCCAAACCGGGTATTGTTCCAACCGGGTTGGAACTGGAACCGGTTCCGGTTCGGTTCCACCAGTTAGGTTCCAGAACCGGTTTTTTTGTGCACGTCTAGTCGAGGGTAAGTAAATAATCGTAAAAATAACAAAGACCGTAAAGGGGATGTAGACTTGATCCGTCTAGAATTTCTTCCTCACATACTAAACATAAAATAAAAGAGATGAATTTAAGAAAAAGAAAAAAGAAAAAAAAAATAAGATTACAATCTATTTTCACCGTAGTGTTGAAGGGAAAAAAGAGAAAAATTTACAATTAGATTTCACCATAGTTACTGTGGAGTTCTTTTCCACGCATTCGAAAACTGTAACTGCAAACCCATCAAAATCAAAAGACACCATGTTGATTTTTGAATCCCACCCTGCAATTAAAAAATTAACAATTTTATCCTAACTATAACTAAACAAAAAAGATCATATTTAGTAATTTAACTATTAGCTCAATATAATGTGTAGAGTTAACCACTCACAATTGTTTTGGATATTGTCAAGGACTTCAACCCTGCGGTGCACGCATGAGCCTCAACCAATGTTGAAAAGTCATTAGCTGCTAATCATTGCCTTTTATAATCAATCACCTAAAAGGTAAAACAAAAAAAATACAAAATTTAAATTGCTTCATACAAAGAATAATACTGTAACATTAATATGACAAAAACATAATTTTCTTTTAATAGAAACGTATGTCTCGAGCCCACCATTACGTCAACCAAATTGTCTTCCAAGTTCCAACAACACGATATCTTGTAGCACCACGACCATCACACCACTACCACCTAGGTTTTCAGATAAAGCCAGCAACAGTAGGTGGTCATATGGTTGAAGACGACGATCACAATGGCGATACCAAATGTCTGACGATGGCTGCGTTAAAAGTGGTGTTACCAAAACACTAATACGTTCCACCCCTAATTTCCAGAAAAAAAACTGTCGTCCTCACCTTGATTATTATTGTTGCTAGAAGCATTTTGTAATTGAGCTCTGCACCAAATTTTGAAATTAATCATGCAAAAATACCAAGTTATGTTTATATCAACTAAACTATATTGGGGATTTTTTGTAACAGGTAGTAAACATATAGATAACTTGACTATAAAATTACCATAAATAAATATGAACTTCACTCAAACAAAGAACTTGTAATCATCAATTTATTAGACAAAGAGTTTACAATAGCAAACATCATTACATTTGAAACATCAAGGCTGATAATCCATTAAAACTTTTTAGGGGAAAAAAACAAAAAGTCATCAATCAAAGTATGTCATACCTTCATAAACCTCTTTGTCATAGGCATGTTAATAGAAAGAGAATTCTGGTCTAAGCCCTCCATGTTTTGCAACCTCCTAGTTCTTCATCCACCCAACTTCTTTACTAATGTTTGATTCCCCCTCTACCTTAATTGTGCCTTTTTAATTTTATATCATCATATTCATCTAGAAATAGATTCATCAAATAAACATCAAAACCCACAAATAAGAAAAACAAAAACCAAATAAGAAGTACAAACAAACACGAAAGTTCACAAAATATCATATGCACCTTGATAGCATAACCATTCTTTGGAATACAATGATTCCATTATCATTTTGTTAAATGTGTTTACTTTTTCTAAAAGCAGTGTATAATAACCATACAAACCTCTTCGCAAACATTCAATTCTTAGTGTTAATAATATGCATGGTGAAGTTATGCATTACATGCACCTTAATATTGCAGTTGACTTTTTAAAGTCAAACGATCGAAATGGTGCATTATTAGTATAGTATGCATTATATGAATCGTTTGAAACATTAAGTATAATGTATGGCAATCATAAAAGACTCGTAACCGTATAATGGCTGCAACAAAAGTTGCTACGCCAAAAACCGACTCATCATCATAGCCATAAACCAATCTATCAATTCAGATTACCCCCAATCTATGTTTAGAAGGTCCGCCAACGCCGTTAAATGTCTGTGGCCAACAACAAAACAACATCATAACCCTAAAAAATGGGTTTTTATCAGACAACAGATCAAGATATTAATATGATAAGAAACCGTCTTATATCTTTGTACAGACCAAGTTGTTAATTTGGGTTATATTGTTTTCATCCGACAGCTGATTATCATAAACGAAAATTAGTTTTCACAGGTTCGTTGAGATAAAGTCAGGGTGTTGGGATAGGGCTTCTTCTAGTAGTAAAAGTAACTGTTCTTTGGAGAAGGGTTTGAAAAGCTCCTCTAGAGGCTCGTTGGTGAAATTCAAATTCTCTGTTTCAGGCACGAAGAAGCCATTTCAAATTACATCTACCATCTTATCACAGAGAGCCCAGATTCAGACAATAACACCAGTGCATGTCCATAGCTTCAACGGTATGCATTCCAAATTAGACAAATGACAGAACGTTACATAAAGAAAATTGTTACCTTGCATTGCCAGAGCAAATAAATCGCAAGCTAAGGGTTTCAAAATGGAAGCCGGAAACACGACAAACGGAGGAGAACGGTGATGGTGACAGTAGAAACTGACGAAGAAGAGCCTGGTGGGAGTGGTTTGAAGGCAGGGTTTCATGTCATTGTGCTTTGTAAAGAAATCAAAATGAAGCGGTGCACGATATTCAAAACAATGCGTTCAATATGTTATGAAGCAAGGATGAGAACGTGGAAAGCACTGGTTGCAAGGTGGACATGGAAGTTGAAAAATAGAGTACAACATCTTAGGTATATTGTACGTGCATGTAAAGCCCTTGCAATCACCTAAGCTTAAAGTACATGCGATGTTGCATTAAGAAGTTGCAATTTAATAGATAGTATAATATAATTTGGGAAGCCCAATTGGTTAGGCAAAACAACACTGAGTAAACAAGACATATCTTAGAAATTTGTTTAGATAATTTAATTATGTCAATTCATGACTTAGTTTAACATGTATGCTTTCCTATTTAAGTAGGCCCCATAAACGAACCAAACGAAGTCAAACACCGGTATATTCGTGTTTGTTTAACCGAAGTTGTGTATTCTTTTTTTAGATCTATTATGTGAAAAGCGCAAGTCCTTAGAAAATTCAAGTGATTGAAGCAGGTATTAGTTCATAATGTCAAAGATTTTAAACGAGACGGGGTATACACCTCAAATGTTGTCTATCGATAAGTATTACATGATGAACGAACTACGTGTGTACTAAAATGTAGGTTTGTTAATAGATTTTGAGCTTTAACTTTTTATATTTTTGAATATATTTTGAGTTTATTATTATTCTTTATTCATTGCTAGCAAAATTTTAAAAATAGAAGGTAATGCATAAATCTATTCCTTACAAGATAATAACATATTTTTTTCTTACATAAATTAGAAATCTCTGTTAGGGACGAAACAAAGAAGAATTCAGAAGAAATGTCAGGTATCAATTTAGCATCTATGCTAAGTAATACTGTTATTGGGTTTGATAAAACAAATATGAGAGACTAAATATTAAATTTATTTTTAGTGCCCAAACCTGCTGCGATAGATGTGACAATTAAAGATGAGAAGAGAGAAGAAATTCTTCAAGTTGTAGCTGTCAAACAAGAAGCTACAAATACCGTTTGCAATGAAAAATGGTGGTTGAACAATGTAGATGAGGTAATTAAGATGTATAAGGCATATAACTTATGTTTTCACGTGGATGTTTATTTTTAAATTGTTATATTTATGACTTATGTTTTCTTATTTGTGTGTTGGTTTATTACATTGAAGTGATTTTTATGATTTATGTATTTTCTTATTAATGTTTATGACTTTTTTGCTTAATTGAGTTACGCAGCGCTTATGGCATTGATTAACCACACAAATGTTACAAATAAGGATACTAACAAAAGTATTATACAATATATTTCGAGAGGGTTGATAAAGAAACTAGAAAACGAGTATCGCTTTGTAAACTCGCACCGCCGCGACATCACGCGGGTTCCGTACTAGTGTGTGTGTGTATATATATACTAGCAGGGTACCCGCGCGATGTGGCGGGAACGACAAGTTACAACACGATACTTGTCTATGCTTATTAATCATGATATTTTGACAACTCGGAAAAAAATTATCAATAATACAAAATAAAAAAATATTATTTACAATGATTGTGGATGATAATGAGTCTATGAACATGGAAAATGCCTCAAATTCACTACCGTCTTGACTACAAGAACATTCCTTAATAATCTACAACTCATACACCTACTTTGCTCTGGTGAATATTTTGTATAGATACATGTGTAGGTGTGTCACTCGGCCTACATCATCCATTCATCCAATGGTTGATGTTTCCTTATGTCTCAAAGAAGGGTATGCACAAAGTGAACAACAATTTAATGGGTCAATTTTGGGGTGTGTTTCAATATGTTAAAATAATACCATAGGTTTTTAATGTCCATAAAGTTAATCTTTGAAATTGCAGGTTTTTATGTTTGTGACTTATTTACTATTCGATGAATCATATTTACTTGCAGACCAACTTAGAATAACAAGTTAAATAGGTCTATCTTGGTATGGTTTTTTCATGTTCATGTATCTTTCGTGTTTTCGTAATGCCAACAATATTCACCATTTGTAAAACCACCTGTTTAACTGGAATCCAGTTTGTCAAAACCCGAACCAAATGACCATTTTAAAACGAAGTGGTTCTGACCTATTATCCCACCTGACTCACCCTTTCAGGTATACACACACCCATATATTCAAATATGATATTTTAATCGATTAACGCGTGCGCAACAAATCTAAGTTTGCCTATAAAAACTTACACAGCTGATTAACCTTTGCTTGTTGGTCAATGATTTTATTCAAACAGCTGACACATCCCTATTATTGTATCCAATGCTAGATATTTTTCTAGCCCTGAAATTGTAAAAGAATATAACATAATACTAATACTAATGTGTATGTACATACATATGCATATAAACCAACTCTATTTTAATCAACAAACTTCCCAGGATATTTCTTGATTACTTTGTAACAAATAAAAAATAAATATAAATCTTCTATATAGCTAATAAGTGAACTACTGGCAGTTAATAATCAAATATTCAAATACTAACCTTGGTTGTGATGCAAAGAAAGCTGTTGTTAGAGTCAGTGACAGATGCCACAATGGCAAGCGATCTCATAAAATATACCAATCCTACACATAGATGCACACGCATGAGTTGAAATATATGCCTCTCCACGCCTATATCAAAACTCATGCCCAACTCTGCTACCAAAAGCTCAAGAGAAGCGTGCAGCCCTGTGAACAAACCAAACATTCAATGAGCCAGTCTATTTAAAGGTAGTGGAGCGTAGAAGAGGTGTACACAACTGTTTATAAAAAAAGCCACTTGAAGATAACTCAATAACCCTTAAACACTTTGCCAAACATTATGTGTTGCACCTTTATCCAAAAACAACCAGAAACTGAAATAACCAAACTTAAAAAAAACAGTGGTTTGGTTTTATGATTCAAAAAAATCAACTTTTAGTTCAGTTTAGTTTTGTGTGTAACTAAAACTTAACCAGACTTACAGATGTGTCTCGGTAGATTCACCATCAATTCGAATCATAGTGCCAGAATTGGTTAACCACTACTAAACTGTTTTTAATAGGTTGACGTTGTTGTAAGATGCCTCATCATAAAGTATTTGGGGTACATTCAATCGAAGATAACAGAACATATTCCACTATACTGTATATTACTTAAGATAGTTTAATTCCCATGACTCAACTTTTTTCTTAAATTCAATATAACTCTACTAAACATTTCAAATGATAGAAAGAGATTCGTTAGTTTTATAAGGAAAATCTTTATCTATAGAATATAGATGTTTTAACTTATTATACTTTAGATATTAAAATTTATTTTAATACCATATGGTTCTTAAGTCCGGTTCGACCAATCCACCGGCTCGACCAATGAACCAGTAAGACGTCCAGTTCTCTATCCGGTCTGGTTCTGAAAACATTGATCATGATGAACCATTTTTTTATTTAGCATTAAAACGAAAATACAACTTAGCAAAAGCATGATGAACCATTTTTATTTAGCATACCTTTGACGCCAATGTGCCCATGCTCTCCAACAATACCATACACTAAAATTAAGAAGAGGACCACATTACCAATGCCACTGATAACACTTGCAACTGCTAGAGCCTTCAAAGATACTCATGAATCATACATTGCAAGACCGCTGAAATAGAAATATAACCTTTTTTATAATAATATTCTACCATAAAATCATCAGTTACTTAAGAAATCATGGTAGGTTTACCTTGCACTTTGAGCAGCCCTTCCAACAAGAACTTCAGGTCATGCCAAGCGCCCAAGCCTCGAATCTATTACCATATAACAGATATAATTTATTAATTGGACAGACACATAACAAAATCAAGTTATAAATAGACCACACAGAAAAGAAAATGTTATTCAAACTAACTATTGACAAGCAGAAGACAATAACATTGACAATTCAGTTACTCACCATAACCCTTTCTCACATGTTCGTGTGAATTTTTGTCCCATAGGCCATAGCTTCAACATCTACTTGATTGAAATTAGAAATTGTGTAAGGGGTTTGAATCATTTGAGGTTGTTAACCATCAATTGACACTCAAAGAATAATAATCAAGAAATTGTAATTTAAAATCAAAACAAAAACATACCTCAGAAGGAAGTCTGATCGGAACCCTAGGCCAAAGATTCTTCAGCCTCTCTTGAATCTAGGCCAAACCAAGTGTAATACATGAAACATTTGATGGATTGCTACTCTCATTCATCGTGGATTTCAGGTGTAAGTGTAAATTCTCATAGTTTGAGGGTTGATTGTGTATCTGCGAGCTCTCACGTTTGTATGTAGGTGTGAGAATGTGAGATTCAGATTTGAATTTTGAATGTTGATAAGAGACCGGGTGATTTCAATTCAAAAGCTAAAGGTGCTAAAAACACTTGTACATCATGCTTAAATAAGGTGTACCTCTTAAATTTAAGAGTTTTTGGGTTAAATTACCAATATGTCCTTCTTATATGCATTTTAAGATAGTGTGTATATACATATATATATATATATATATTGCAGCATCCCCAAAATTTCAGTCAAAGTTTGACAACTTAATAAAGATAAAGGACCAACAATATTTTCAAGATAAATAATTTGAAAATGAGATAAGTAAAACCATTTCATGTTAAGAAAATAAGGAAGTTCATCCCACATGAAAAGAAGGAAGAAAGTGAAAGCATTCCATATGGGTATAAATAGGAAAGATTATAAAGGTTTGAAGCTCTTTATAAGAAAAAGAGTTTCCATAGTAATATTCATATATGTTAAGATGCACCAGGTGGTCCTAGCGGAGGGTGAGAAGAACCCGACACGCACATGCTCGAGCGATTGGCGCAATGTGGTGCTTTGATGGCGCATTTTGCACTTCGCACGCTCGCATTGCCAAGAGCATGCTTAGTATTTTCGAACAACGGAATTTAGACCATGACGTGACAAGCTAACAAATTACAAGGATCAAAAATGAAAAAAATTGAATTTTTGATCCTTCACGCTACGCGAACGTATCAGATATAAAATAATAGCGCTACGCGAAGGACAAAACACATTACCCGAGATTGAAATGTTTCGCTACGTGAAGAATAAAACCATGACTACTTCATGCTATGCGAAGTAGCCATTAAGCATGAGTGACACGTGTGGACACATGGCAGCACGTCTCAGACCATGTGCCAACCGCTTAATCATTATGGAGTCGGTTCTCGCGACGCGAATAGCTTAATTTTTGTTCCTTCGCGCGAAGAGAAATAACACAAAATTGGCTATAAATAGAGGGTTCATGGCACCTCCTATCTCACACCAAAAACACTCCTTCACACAAAGTTAGCCTCGTTTTGCGTGCTGAGAATCTTCGTGGATGCCAAGCCCCAAAGTTCTGACAGTTTAAGCCCCGTTCGCGACATAGAGTAGAAGTGCTGCTCGTACAAGCTTTGGCGTATATACTCCGTATACCCGTGTAAGGTTGGGGTTCTGCCGAAGTTATTATTTTATTAATATATTACATGGCTTAGACCCTTGTTGGGGTTATAACATAGACCTTGATAAAATTATACAAAGGTTATAGTAAAAATAATGTTTCTTTATAATTACTAAACATAGAATTTTATATACATGAGGATATAGTTAAAATATTGTTTCTTCAAGATTAAGAAACATAAGCTTTTACATACATGGGGTATAGTTAAATAGTGTTTCTTCATGAGTAAAAAACATAAGAATTTATAAATAAAGGTTATAGACCAATGACATTTCTTCTTGAAGAATAAACCTATAATAGATGTTTCTTGAAGAAGAAACTTAACACATTATTGATAAAATAAACAAATATTACAGGTCTAAATATTTTATTCAAACAAATGACCAATAAAGGTTTGAAGCTATCAAAACCAGACTATAGGTCTATAGCCGGATCAAGAGACGATCCAGATATTTATATAAACCTATTTTATTATATGTTAATCATAATTCGTTCACAAAGGTATTCAAACGAGATCACCACATCATTCAGTACAGACAATCATAGGTGAATACGTTCAATCTTTTTTTAACGTGAACACGTTAAGCCTTTTACAATCAGTCGTTTAAATAAACGTTTTATCTTAACAAAGTCAGTCAAATATTATATGAGATTACGTGATCTCTAGTATACAAAGATTTAAGGGATTACGTGATCCCTATTATATACATGATTGAAAATAAAAGCAACCCAGACCGAGTACACACATGTCTGGATCCAAACATATTTGTCTAGTCTATCAATCAAGGATATATGGCCACATACTAGCAGTCATAACCAAGTTCTCAAATGGGCATCAGTTCCTAGAGAATTGTAATTGTGTGTGTATGACAAGTGATACAAATTCCAGAAATAAGAGACGTATCTGCTGAGTTTGTTTAAGAAAACTATATTGTCAGCCAGAGATTTATTAAATGCTTTTAGAGTCAACGATTCACCAGCACATCATTGACGTATATCCCCCCACATTTCAGGGAAACAGATTTAGCACAGGTAGTAAGAAATTAGAGTTACTCATGGAGTTGGATGCTGGCTATATGGAGATGACTTACTTTTAATTATTAAAATATTGCAAACAAGATCAAACGAGGTTTGTAAATCAAACACATGGATATTTACTATTCGAGAAGTTTTCAAAATAAATTAATATTTTATTTTACAAAAGTCTTCCGCTAAATAACCTGCAACTCTGATGTATTTACAAAACATGTACTAACTATTGGTCACATTTCTAGGCCCTAAGTCAGGGTGTGATAGGTTGGTATTAGAGTCATTGATCTTAGCGATTTACGTATTTAATCGTACCTAAGCTTTGATCAGAGATAGGTATAAATTTATTATAGAACCATTGTCTCAGCAAAGTTTGGTAGTTGATTAAAAGTATCAAGGCTATAACCATCAAATAATTTAAATTGTTATGATAAGATAAACAATACAGATAAGATAGGAACGCATTCTTACCCCCCTAATTGATTACGCAAAGCGTCAATGGTCATTTCATCCTACTTCTGTTAAAGGAAAGGGGTATATGGGAACATCTTTACACACAGTTCATAAATCTAATGATAAAGATTCATACTAAACAACAATGGAAGAAGATCCTGATTCATTCGACACTAAGACCCCACCAGTTCCAATACGTACAACCCAGAATATGCATGGAATAGGATCAAGTAGATCCAAGAAACTAATGATGTTAAAAGGAAAAAAAATAATGACTTATCCAGAAGAATATCCTCAGGGACAGGAATATTTTCCGGAAACTCAAGCTCATTACTCTACTCACACTCAAGGAACATGTCGGGACACGGATTATAATTTCTCAGAAGGAATGTATGACATTGAAGATGATTCAACTTATTATGAAGTAAATGTTACCAATATAGCAGAATCAGTGTTTAAGAAAGAAATGGAAAATGAAGAAGAACAAAAAGAAATATAAAAAAAACAAAATCAAGATGTTGATTGTTCAGAAAAAGTAGACAATGAAATCTTAACAGTTGTAAACAGTATAACTGTAATAATTTGTGCACTCTTGTAAACTGCAACATAAATAAATGATTTGTTTTAATTTCATCAAAATATTAAACTTATCTTTAAAGATTTATGTCAAGAAAGAGAGCACAAACTCTCAAGGTAATTCTTCCAGTAAACTTGGAAGAAAGAGAAAACCATCAAGGAGATTATAAAAAGTCCAAATGGACAAAATCTTAAAGATGATTAACTTCAAGTCAACACCAGACAAAATAAAAGAAATAGAACTAGACCTTAGAAAGAGACATATTGAAATTCTCATGGTCTACTGGTACACAAGATATGTACTAGTTATACAAAAAAAGGAAAGTATGGATGCCTCTCTAAAATCTCACCACTAAGATATTTGGAAATTTAGATAGTAATGATGAGATACGTGGAATTATCGTTTCGTACGATTATCTCAACAACATATCTCAAAAGTAGATTAAACAACTGAATTGTGCTCTGTACGAGACAAATTACCTCAAGAAAAAGTTAGTTGAGGTTAAATAAAAAGAAGAAGCAAATTCAGAAAGAAGTCCTTCTAGAAAAGACGACAGAATTGTTAAATGTTTCATAGACAAATATAACTCTTGTACATGTATCATATGTTTCAGTGTCACGCAGTTGTTGCGAACATTCTATCATTAGAACGCTAGCGTTAGAAACCCGTGTATTACACGGGATAATTTAATGTATAAATTACAATGAATAATTTATTACAAATAAAAAAAGATAATTAAGTCTCTTTATATCATGTAAAAAACTGTATTACAAATATAGTCCTTTATATATTAACAAATACATTTGAATTTTAAATCGAGAATGAGTTGTTATACCATTGGTATACAATAATAAAACAATCTCATTGGATGCAACATTTACAACAATGAGGTTTTTCGATATGAAAGATGTAGCTAATGTCTTTCACATAAATATTAGACATTTCATGACCAACCATAGACAAAAAAAGACATAAGATTTTCCTTTCTGGATAGCTTTCATGTTGTCATTATAAACACACTATTGTTCTACTATTATAATAATCCTATAATAAATATAAAAAATGGAAATTTTTCTATGATTTTTGAGACCGGACATTTGTAAAAAAAATTAATTTATCTGTCATAGTTTTCTTCAATATGAAGATGTCTCAAAAATTTGAATGTTAATATACTCTTTAAACATAAACTCTTTTATATATACATTTCAATTATAAAGAAAAATTATTTATGACACATAATTCTTATATTAATATTTTTTTTATATTAAGTATGTTTAGAATATAATTTATGGCCTTAATAATTCAATCAATGGAGATTGACCAATTAATACGGTATGTTGAATTTATAATCAGTACTATATTTAGAACCTAAATTTTTTTTCGTTTCCATCAATAGAAGAGAAGTGATTTTGGTGGGAATTTGATAGTGAGAATTAACCTTATAATGCCATGTGTCCAGAATTATTTTCCTTTATTTGTATAGTAGATAGATAAATAAGAGTTTCTTTTTGTATTACACCAATTCTATTTACAGAATGTCGAATTCAAACAATCAAGCAAACAATGATGAAGCTTCAATTCAAAAAAGCAACATGAGTATATCAGAACCTGCACAGGAGATTCCTGAGTAGTATCTGGTCAAAATACAAGAGATGATTCAAAATGCAATGACTCCTTTGATTAACGCAATGAAAGGAGAGTCACACAAAAGTAAATCTCAGCATTCAAACAAATAAGTTAGAACCCATCCATATTGGAATCCTTCTCATCGTGAAGAAAGTGTTCACGGTTCTAACGTTGAGAGTAAACTCAATCATAATTTCGAAAATCAATTAGTAATCCAAGGCTGTAGTTTCAAGAACTTCAAATCCTATGGACCAAAATATTTTATGGCAATAGAAGTGTCATATCAGCCTTACAATGGGTTGAGGAGATCGAGTCCATTGTTAACATAAGCTAGTGTACTGAGATTCAAAAGATTCAGTACTCATCCCAACAATTTAAAGGTGAAGCTTTAGAGTGGTGGAATAACCTAATCATGTCAAAGGGTATAGTAACTTTGTATCAATTGAAATGGAAGCATTCAAAGAACTTCTTTTACAAAAGTTCTGTTCCATGCATGAACTGATCTTATTTTAACCTAGTTTTTAAACCACAAGGTGGAAGACACTAATCTCAAGGAATACATTACTATGTTTCATGAGTATTGTAGATTTATACCATATCCGGTTACACCCGAATGCAACAAAGTAACCCACTATATTTGGGGTTTACCTCGGGAAATTAGAGACATGTTAAGATCTCATTTGCCTCAAACCGTTGATTTAGCTATGAAATTAGTCGGTTACCTCATGAATGGTCTTATCAGAAATCAAGAGGAAGTTCTGAATGTCAAGGGAAAAGAAAGACGAAAATGAGGAAAAGAAAACAAGGAAAAACAAAGAAAATGAGGAAGAGACATTCAAATTCACAAGTCCAATTTTCCATAACTGTGGTAGAAGACACCATGGGAAATTTTTAAGATCAACTAACATTCCAAACAGTAATCTATTGGTAACATGTACCTTTTGCAATAAACTCGATCATTCGGAAAATGATTGCCGAATGAAAACAATTGTATGCTTCAGTTATGGAGAAAAGGGACATTTCAGCACAGAATGTCCGAAGAAGACAAGTAACGCAATTGGAAGCAATACTAAGAAAGGAAATGCTAGAATAAATATGTTAACACACAAGAAGCATTTGACAATTAAGAATAGAAGCAACAAGAGTATGTGTAAAGAATGTTCAAGATTCAAAGACATTAGAAGTAACTAATAGTTTAGTTAACTCTTGTAAACTCGTTTTTAAACGAGAGGTTTTGTAATAGAAAGGTTTATTTAAATGCCTAATGTATATAAAGAATGATATTAGCATACAAATCGCGTCTTTACACAAGAATGCTTATATTCATTAGAGAAAATATAGTTAAAATCTGAAAACATTTCAGAATACAGAAGATTGTATATTTAATGTAATCCGTCATCTATAGAAAGATGAATACTAAAGGATTAGTTAGACTAGGTATAACATGTCTTTCAAAGAAAATCAGTTATCCAAACTTTGAATGTTCAAAGGAATACTTGACGAACATAAGAAATTCATCAAGATCATGGAACAAAGGATAACATGACTCAAGTACGATCATCTTAAGAATAATCAAGATAAATGAATTGGAAGGATTCGATAGACTGAATCCAAGATGCGACCTAGTTGACATTGGTAAATGTTTTAAATACAAAAGGTAATGTAAATAGTTAAACACAACTGGCCACTGAGCTTAGTAATTTACAATTACTTATGATATTCAGAACTATTGACTGATTACATCATTTAAAATGTAAGTTAACTATGATGTAGGAAATTCAACTATTCAAAATTCAGATGTAAACGCAAGAATCAAATTAGATAAGATCTTATCACAAATTAACAAGTAAGAAACACCCATAGAGAATCTCGAGGACGAGATTCATTCCAAGGTGGGGAGGATATAGAATCCCCAAAATTCCGGTCCAAGTTTGACATCTTAATAAAGATAAAGGACCAACAATATTTTCAAGATAAATATTAGACAGAATTACAGAGATTGTCCTTTATCTTTTCACCAAATTTTAGTAGTTATCCTTTATCTTTAAAATTAACATAATTCATACTTTACGTTTCAAAATGTTACACCGTTTGTCCTTTGGCCCTAACCTAGTTAGTTTTCCCTGTTAACTTTGATCATGTGCAAAGCATATGAGGGTAAATTTGTCATTTTACCTATTAGTTTAAAAAGCATTTTAAAGAAAGAACAATTAGGATTAACAAACAAAATATTATAATAATTAAAATTAATAACTTAGTATGATTTCTTTACAAAATAGTATTTCAGTTTTGAAATTCAACCCACTGCATTAGTTAATTTATCACAAATGCATTCAATAATCTATTCAAAATTAATTCATCATCTGTATCCAAATATCAACTTCAAAAAACAAGACTTATGGTTTCTGATATGAACCGATTAACGCAATTCAATTTATATATGAATTAATTTTTTATTTTGACATTTTCAAAATCAAGAATGTCCAGAAACCCACCAAGAAATTTCGGCGGGGTTTTGCCGTAAACCATATATAAATTGACGGAGGAATGAAAGATCCGATTTTTGAGTTTTGACGGAGGAATTCCGTCGGGGGTTTGCCGTAAACCATGGCGGCCGGTAAAACGGAATGAAAGCTCCGATTGACCAGAAACCCACCAAGAATGCCCCAGTGACGAGGTCTTTAGAATAGTCCGCTCGACTTCCCGTTCTGACGATTGCATCTCCATTCATGCGGTGGAGATGGCCGCCAACAGTTTCTCTAACTGTAGACGTGTGTAGACGAGGGCTAAATTGTCCAGCGGCGGCAGCAAGGGTTCCGCGATAGCGGTTGAGGACCAGAGACGATGACGGCAGTTTCTGAAGGTCAATGTGGTTGCCGGAGATAGTAGTGGTGGTCCGGTGTGGTGGTGATGTTGAGAGAGAAAGAAGAGAGATGTATGTTTAATTGTTTTCAGATCTGGGGTTGTGTTGGGGAAGACGAAGGGGTAGGGAAAAGACTAGTTTACCCTCACATGACTTGCACGTGACATGACTTAATGAAATAACTTAACTGGGTTAAGGCCAAAGGACAAACGGTGTAACATTTTGAAACGTAAAGTACAAATTATATTAATTTTAAAGATAAAGGACAACCACTGAAATTTGATGCAAAGATAAAGGACAATTTTTGTAATTCTGTCTAAATATTAGGAAAATGAGATAAGGAAGTAAAACCATTCCATGTTAAAAGAATAAGGAAGTTCATCACGCATGAAAAGAAGGAAGAAAGTGAAAGCATTCCACATGGATATTAATATGAAAGAGAATTTCCTCCCACATGAAAAGATTATAAAACTTGGAAGCTCTTTATAAGGAAAAGAGTTTCCATAGTAATATTCTTATATGTCAAGATGCACCTAGTGGTCGTACGAAACACCCAACGCGCACGGGCTCGGGCGATGGGCGCAATGTGGTGCTTTAATGATGCACTTTTCATTTCGCACGCCCGCGTCGCCGAGAGCCGCCTTAGTATTTTTGAACAACGGAACTTAGACCAAGACGTGACAAGCTGACAAAGTACAAG
Organism: Bidens hawaiensis; assembly: GCF_021521415.1. Classification (NCBI taxonomy): domain Eukaryota; kingdom Viridiplantae; phylum Streptophyta; class Magnoliopsida; order Asterales; family Asteraceae; genus Bidens; species Bidens hawaiensis. The sequence goes on along the minus strand of NW_027498694.1, from coordinate 73,772 downwards.
GATTAAAAATGAAAAAAATCTAAATTCTTGATCCTTCGCACTGCTTGAACAGATCATATATAAAATCTTAGCGCTACACGAAGGATAAAACACATTACCCGATACTGAACTATTTTGCGCTACGCGGAGAATAAAACAATGTGTACTTTCCGAAACGCGAAGCAGCCATTAAGCATGAGTGACACGCGTGGACACGTGGCAACACGTGTCAGACCAAGTGGCACTCCCGGCGATGACTCATCATTATAGATCTGATTTGAGTGACGCGAATGGCTAAATCTTTGTTCCTTTGCGCGACACGAAGTAACACACAATTGGCTATAAATAAGGGGGGTTCACGACACGTCCTATCTCTCACCAAAAACACTCCCTCACACAAAGGTAGCCTCGTTTTGCGTGCCGAGCATCGTCATCCATGCCAACCCCCGAAGTTCTGACGGTTTAAGCCCCGTTCGAGACATAGAGTAGAAGTGTTGCTCGTACAAGCTTAGGCGTATAAACTTCGGATACCCATGTAAGGTAGGGGTTCTGCATAAGTTGTTAATTCCTAATTATATTTCATGGCTTAGACTATAGTCGGTGATATGGCCTAGACCTTGAACAAATTATACAAATGTTATAGTAAAAATAATGTATCTTTATAAATAAGAAACATAGAATTTAATATACATGATGATATAGTTTTAATATTGTTTCTTCAAGATTAAAAAACATAAGCTTTTACATACAAGGGGCATATTAAAATAGTGCTTCTTCATGAGTAAGAAACATAAGAACTTATAAATAAAGGTTATAGACCAATGACGTTTCTTCTTGAAGAAGAAACCTATCATACATGTTTTTTTTCGGAAGAATAAACTTTACACATTATTGATAAATAAACCATTAGGCTACAAGTATAAATATTTTATTCAAACAAAAGATCAATCAAGGTTTAAAGCTATCAAAACCAGAATAAATGTATGTAGGCGGATCAACAGACGATCCAGATATTTATATAAACCTAATTTATTATAGGTTAATCTTCATTCGTTGACAAAGGTTTTCAAACGAGATCACCAGATCATTCAGAACAGACAATCATAGGTGAATACGTTCAATCTTTTTTTTAACGTGAGTACGTTAATCCTTTTACAATTAGACGTTTAGATAAACATGTTTTTATCTTAAAAAAGTCAGTCAAATATTCTATTAGATTACGTGATCTCTAACATACAAAGATTTAAGAGATTACGTGATCACTATTGTATACAAGATAGAAAATAAAAGCAACTCAGACCGAGTACACATGAAAGGGGTGTGTAGGGTTCGGTTAGTAGCATTAACCGAACCGTATCAATTAGTTATCAATTTAGTTCGGTTAATTTCGGTTAATAATTCAATTAAAGTGTTTCTAATCCATTTAAAGGACTAGATCAGTTGTTTACGGTTTCATTAATTAAGTGTTCAATCCTAAGATCCCAACAATTGGAATTGGAGCTTTGATCTCTGAATTTGATCTAACAATCAAATTAGGCACACAATCCTAGCTCAAATTCAAATTTCAAATTGTTGGTGCATATATTACTAAAATAGATTTTAGCTAAGTTGTTCAAAAAATCAGTTAATACTATGCTTTCTGCATGTTTTTTTTGAAAAATCAATAAGAGTGAGATCATGTTGTTAGTACAAGATCCTCATCAAATTGGTTCACAATCGAAACCACCAATGCTTGTATGAAGAAAATACAACATATGGGCTCAAAAATGCTACATCATCTATCCAACCAAAACACTGGTTGTTGGAAGTCAAATGTTCATGGGCCTTATTCCCCAAAAATAATTGATCCGTTTGATGGTAACAAGACGATCACGAAGGATCCCAAAGATTATTCTGATAAGGATTTACAGAAATTTGAATTGGATGCCAAAGCTCACACGATTCTTTCCATGGAAATTCCAAATGAAATTTATGGTGGATTAATTCCTTGTATGTATGCTAAAGATTTGTGGGATGCCCTGAATGAACAATCTGGTGGAACTGCACAAGTTTTTGAGAATACACGAGAAATTTTCACACATCAATATGAATCATTCTATCATTGGAAAGGTGAAAGTCTAACTCAATAGTTTGAAAGGTTCGCTACATTGATTAGTGAATTAAGAATGGTTGATGTGACTTATCCTAAATCATTATGAATTCAGATTTCTGAGATCTGTACATGAAAACTGAGACACTCATGCAATTATTTTGAGAATACTACCAGATTTCAAGGATAATAATTTAACAATCCTCCATGATATGTTGCTTACATTTGAAAGAGAAATCAATAAAAAGAAAAAGGTTGATGTTAACTGGTAAATCTAATGATGATTATACCATTGGATTAGCGGTTTTGTGCCAAAAAAAACTCAATCCGTCCAAACTACTTACCAAGATTATGACTATCATACTGACAACACTACTGGTATTGGTTAAGAGTTTGAGAATCAAGCTTTTGTTGCTTACGAAATTCTCAAAATATGTCTAACAATTTATCCTTTATCATGGATGATTTGTAGCATATAGATCCAACTGATCTGGAGGAAATGAAGATTTTAAACTCACTATTTTTTCTAATGGTCAGAACAAACAAGTTCAATAAAATAACTAGAAAGAAATTTCCATGGATTAATAATAGGAAAAAAAAATTGGCTTTGACAAGTTCAAAATGACATGTCACAAATGTAACACACTAGGACACTTCGTGGGGAGTGCAGAACTTAGATGCAGACTAGTCATAATCATAGTCAGCTTTTTATAACCTATCCAAGTTCTCCATCTCACTCAAATTTACAACAAAACTTTAACCATTCCACGCACATTATTTCAATCTCCAAACATGCAAAATATTGGTCCAAAATGTCATTATATGCAGATTCATCAACAATTGCAACAAATGCAATATGTTCAAACTCCTAGAATTCAGCCTATTCCACCCCAAAATTAAACTCCAAACATTACTACACCAAGATCTTCATCCTCAATCCAAACATTGCAACATTAAGGGTGGTTGATGTGGAAGGCACGAATGAAACATTTGATGAGTTAGCTAAAGAGAAGAAGATGGAATATGAGTTTTTAGAAGATATGATGAAATGGTGAATGAAAGTGTTGATACAACAACCAAAGTTCAAACTAATGATAATGTACTTGAAATTGTAGTTAAAGAGTTAAACCATAATGTTTACTAAGTTATGCTCAGATAATTGTGTTATTACATTTGCCAACATTAATTTAGAAAAAACTAGCATCAGAACTTGGATCATTATTTCAAAATTAAAGTCTGAAATGAATTCAAAGTTAAATGATAAGGACAAAGAAAACTTGAAATTAATACATGATTTGTCTAATAAAAATTCTTATGTTGAAATTTTGTTTAGAAAATACAATGAATGCAAACAAACTTTGGAAAACACTCAAGTGAACTATAAGAAATAGATTGAGTCAAGTAAGGGTTTCAAAATGTTGTTAAGCAAATAGACCAACATCAATGTAAAGTTTGGCTTTAGTTATAACACTTAGAAACCTGCTGTTTATACACTAGTCATACCTTACAGTTGTGTTGATGAACTTGAAGAAGAGAGCTATTTTCAAGCACAATCTCAAGGGATTCACACCAATCTCATTCTCATAGCTTGCAGGAACCCAAAAAACTGATGATCCAAAATCATCATTGTCAAAACAACTGATAATTCAGTCAAAAAAAAATAATGTACCCAAAACATTGATCAAACAACTAATGCATTTAAAGCACCACTAGTTTCAAAGAAAACTGAATTAAAAAAGCTTGTAGCATCTGTTGTAGAAACAATCTATTGAGCTTCAATTAACTAATTGATCAATTCATAATGATTAATTAATCGAATCTAGTTATCTGATATATGTATGTAATAGATTAGTGAACAAAGTGTTTGAGTAAACAAATTGGCAGAGTAATTGCTTAGGAGAAAATACGTTAAAACACTTGTTAACTTATGAAGGAATGAAAAGACAATTTATAGAAAACGAATGCCATTCGTTACACATGCCGACGAATGGCCTTCATTCGTCTTCATTACAATAAGGTACATAATGGTATAGCGAATGACTTTTTCGATATAACCCATTCGCCAGCATTCCATGACGAATGGGTACCTAACAATGATGATTAAGGTACATTCGTTAAACATCCTTAACGAATGGACACATATCATAATTTAAACTCTCATTCGTTAAACATGCTTAAAGAATGATCATACATACCATAACGAATGACTTGGTAATTACCAAAATACACTTCCATTATAATAATAATAAATTACAATCGATAACAAAGACTCGAGACAACCAGAACTATGCAATAAAAAACACCCCCTCATCTCATGCTCTTTGTCTTTAAATTACTTGAACCTCTTTGACTTCCAATCAGCACAACTATGAACCCCACATGTGTGACAAACACGAACAACGCATTGGAATTGCATAGCCCGGTCATAGTCTTAACGATTTGCGAAAAGGATCTTGTTCTCGAACAACACCTCATTTTCTGTCTCAGATAAATTAACAAGCCACATAGGGTCTATGAATTGAATAAAGTTAGTCTTCAGCCCTTTTCCCAAAACAATGACCTCCTCGCCCGTTCGTTTGTCGTAGTAACAACGATTGAATGACGGGTGAAGATCTTGCAGAAAAGTCTTCACCAGCACTCGATTTATCATCTTTGGTGGCTTGAATTTCAACACGAGCTTTCACAACCAGTTTGAGGATCAATTTCATCGATATATTTCCTGGTTGGCACATGTGGCTTAAAAAATTTAAACCCGTGGTTGGCCTCAAAACTAAATATTGGTGAAATGATCCTGCTAATTGATTTCCACCACGGGTAATGAAAGGCCGATTGGCGAGTGTTCGTACATCCCAAGTCGGCAGTGAGAGAACGTTAGTAATATATTGAAAATACTGAACGCCATTCTCCCACTTGATAATACATACCCGCAACTCCGAATCATATAACTAAGAGACGATGTCACCTTTGACGGTTTGCACGACCTTAAACGTAGTCTTCTGATTTTCTTTGGAGCGTGCACTGACATCTAGCTTGTGCTCCTGATCAGCATACATGTAAGCTTCAATGGTCTTCGAAGTTAGTGATATGTTGCGATCCCCGAACCAACCCTCAGCATCAGGATCCAACGAACTTGATCCCTATGCTAATACTTTATCTTTCTTCTTTTTCGTCTTCTCAAGATGATCTTCGGCAACTTCGACATGTTCTTCAGTAAATAACGGAACACCCTGATCAACATTTGAATGTGTATAAAGATCAGGGTACTCCTCTACCGTCACATCTTCAATCTCAATCTCCTTGTCCTCATAAATACACGATGTATTCCCATGTGGAATACTCGTATCAAGTAGGACTTCCTCATCGTTAATTACCTCAACATCTTTCTCAGCCTCCAATGCATCAATTTCTCCATAGTTTAACCCCAACAACAGAGAAATTTGATCACGAGATAGGGCATGATCAACGAACTCACCCACCTCGATCTCATCGGCATTAGCAGTACTCATCACCAAACCTTCATTGTAATCCAAAAATATATGGTGTTGCCTTTGATCGACTCGATTGCCGTGACATTGATAGTATCTTGATATACTACCATTTTTCGATCATCACCCGCACCACTACCACTACTAGTACCTGTAGCAGATGAACCATGAGCTTGTTTCGGCTCACTTCCGCTTGCACCAGCAGCATCATCGTTCTTTAAAGCATATTGTTTAAAAAGTTAACTGAAGAATAAGGTCCTCTTGTTCTTTAATCCTCCCCTCCTAAGACGTAACAATCTCACGATGATCTTTCATCAATGATGTGTATCTAACGAATAGTTTTTCTATGGGACTCACAACTAAGCTTTAAATTTATAAAACGGAAACTCCTAATGACACCACACCTAACCGGCAATTGTACCGGTCATGAGTAGTATAGACCTAAGAAGTCCGAGTATCGAACACAAGGACATGTGAAAACGCCTATGATCACTAAACCCTAGAAATGACCTTCCTAAGAATAATATTTTTTTAAATTGATTTTTATTAATTAAACTACTTGACTCAAATTTCTTTAACTAAATTAATTAACTAGACTGACAGAACTTGACGAAACACTTAATGAAACTTAGATGCAATATAGAAAACGTCTACCTAGGTAAGAATCATATTGAAGGTCTAACAAGCTAATGTATTGAATGATCTCACGACACCGGTTATTTAAGGATGACACAACAAATGATCGCTCAAGAAAGCTAGATCACCTCTCGGTCTCACTAACAAACCCTAACTTACACTTAATTGATTTTAAGAACAAACAAGGAAATGAATGCTAAGGTGCAATATGTCGACTCTCCTCTCGGTCTCACTGACACACGACCCTAATGGAAATGAATACTACACAACCAAGGGTAGAGGAACAATTTGGTTTAACTCAAACTATACGAACTAATCACTCACAAGCCCAAACTCGACAAGAACCGAACCCGCTCTCGCGCAATCCTAATCTAATAAGTAAAAGCTATGAGACGACTTTACTTCCTATCACCTCTCGGTCTCTAAAAAGGTGTTTACCCACTGACCTATTTCAATTAACAATCTCAATAAAACCCTACGATTGATCCTACCGCAATTAAACTCTAAACACAAAGTAAAGAATTGAACATACAACTATCAATCAAAACCAATACAATTAATCAAAGTAGGAGATTATGAGATTAACCAATAAATTCATAGCCACTAAACACAACCTAATCATTAAACCAAACTTTCAATAGCAATACAACTCATATTGATCAAACAATCCAATCAACTCATCAAAACCTAACAATAATCATCAAACCTAGGTAGATCTAACAAGTTTAGCTACTCATGATTTTTGGACATCAGCATATACTCAATATAAACATTACATTAATCACCACAAACATAATTATAACCATCCAACAATCTATCAAGAACATACACAATTCAATCTTCAATACAGTTGCAAAACACTTCTATTTAAAAACCAAAATCAAAGAGTTATGAACCTTGAACAATAAGGCAAAGTTTATGGATGGTAGTATGGGGCTGAGATAAATGATGAAAGACGACCCTAGCTTCTGTCCCGAATCACCTTTGGCTGCTCTTCTTCTTCCCTTGGCTCAACAAATGCAAAAACTGATTTTTTTTCTTGGTGATAAAAGCTGCCGATTGGAATGCTATATGTGTGTTGAGTTATTAATTTTGTTTCTTCTTAATTCGTTGCTCCCACTTGCTTCCGTGGGATTAATTCCCATTCATAAATTATAATTGCTTTATTTTTCCTTAAATCTAACAATCCTTCTATGCTAGCCGACCAAGAACAAACAACAACTCCCTTTTTTGTTATGCTATTTACGAACGGCCAAATGTAGATGTTAGGGTTTTTTTTTTGTTTTTTTATGTATAATACATAATATGCATGGAAGGGTTTACACTAGTGGGCTTGGGTCGGGCTTTTATCTTGGTTCTTCCAACATTGATCAAAAAAGCCTTTTAAGTCTTGCAACAACTCGGTTCTTTTCCTCTATAAAACCCGCAACCTATGAAAGATAAATAACTTTGTAAGATCATACTAAAAAAATTTAAAATAATTATTTATTATATAATTAAGCCATTAAATAAGGATAAAACGTGCGGAAAATAGGTGTGTTTTACAACACATCAAACAATCCCACACTTAAGACTCTTTCGTCCCTAAAAAATAAATCTACACAGGATCATAACCAAGTGAAAAACAACAAACTCCCAGATTATTTAACATTACTAAAGAACAAGAAATAGCTCGACATATTGACCGTGATTGTCGGTATTGTTGTCCACTTAAACTCAGCCACTAACCAATCATGCCCTGCTTTGCATTAAGCGTTTTAAAGTCAAAAATCAAGGCTACACCTACCCCATCTCAGACAAAGAGAGCTAGAAAAACTAGAGTCGAAGCAAACTGGTTCGACAAATCACCATAAGCCAATGACTAGTTGATGGTACTAATTAGATGCACTCGGTGAAATTTGATGGATGAATGGTCATGTGGAGGTCGTATGAGCTATTCCTAAATATTATTGGACTTGTCCTATAAATTCCTAATTTGATATTTATTGACAAAGAACCTTCGAGCCCCAATAGTGTATCCTCAGAGTCACTATCCCCTTGGTAACACGTAAACTCTAAGTCACGTCTAGTATGTGCATCTTTGGTCTCTTTTACTAACTTTAAAGAATGCTTCTTTGGAATTTTACAATACATAACTTTCTCATAATCATTTGCTTTCTTGAACAACTTTTCATAATACACTTTCAATACATACTTGTTTTTTTTTCAATTTTTTTACATCACCATAAAGTATATAACTATTTCTAAGCTCGTAATAAGATGGACCTGTGGTGGTGTGCTGGTTTGAGTGCATCTATGTCTTACCATCTCAAAGTTTTTAGATTATGGTAATCCTCCCTAAGCATCAAAATTCGGTTTCACCGTTTTCACATTATTAGATATATAAAATCTGCTAAAGAGGACTATCAAAGCTAGTTGGGCATACTGACACATCCCAAATCAGATATGCAAACCATCTCTTCTTTTATTATTATTATTATTATATATTTCAAAAGTTCCGAGAGTTCGTTAACACAACGGTAATAGTATCATTTCCTGCTTAACGTTGAAGAAAAACAATTTTCAATGGACATTTTTTCTTTAAAACTTCTTTTATATATTCAGTCGCCCCAATCACTTTCAGTTTTCGGGTCAATGGCTATCCCGTATGTCTGTAGGAAGATAACGGGACCAAACATATACAAGTATATGTCTTTCGAACTTAAGTAGCCGACATAATTTTCAGCGGAAGAACAAAACACACAACAGTCACCCCAGTCACTTTCAGTTTTCAGGTAAATGGCTATCCCGTATGTCTACAAGTTGATAACAGGACCAAACATATACAAGTATATGTCCCTCAAACTTGAGTAACCGGCATGATTCTTAGCAAAAGAGTGCAAAAATGTTATTATTAAATTTTGTTTTTGTTTTAAAATTTTTTTCTACAACTAAGTAAAATAAATTCCCATCTCCACACTTAGAACGAAATCGTCCTTGATGAGAACAAGGAAAAGAAATAAAATAAAATAAAAATAAAACTTAAAAAAGTCAAAAGTAAAACAGAGAACGGGTTATTCCCCTGGTTTATATGCAGAATATGTACCAGCCGTGTATCAATCGAGCGACCGTATAACATTTCATTCGCGACCGCAACCTCGGGAGAACCAGTTCCAAAACGCGATCAGAGCTACCATGCGCATAATAATACCTGCTATAACTCAAACTCGCTCGCATGTAGCCGCATACAAAATAGAAAACAAAACATAAGAAGTAAACATATTTTTGTATTTTTTGTTTTTTTATTATTTTTATTTTTGTATATATTATTTTTATTTTATAACTAACACAAATATAATAAATAAAATAGGAGATAAAATAGATAATAAAGAAACTCATAATACACACTATACAACTCGAGCTGTCTCCGGAGTGATGCATCCAACACGTCTACGCCTCGATGAATGAGTCAAGGTAGAACACCTCGACCGTCTGATCAGCTACCGGCTACCCTATGTAATGCTTCAACCTGTGACCGTTCACCTTAAACTTCCCGCTCCGATCTTGTATCTCAATAGCGCCATACGGGAATACCTCAGTGACCGTGAATGGTTCCGACCATCGGGATTTCAACTTTCCCGGGAATAACCTCAACCGGGAGTTATACAATAAAACCATATCCCCACACTTGAACTGCTTATTACCCTTCAGCTTTCTATCATGCAGTTCTTTCGTCTGCTCCTTATACCTAATTGATTGAGCATACGCGTGATCCCGGAGCTCCTCTAACTCGTGCAACTGGTGGAACCGAGTGCCTTCCGCGACAGATAAATCAAGATTAACCCTATGAAGGGCCCATGAAGCACAATGCTCCAACTCAACAGGAAGATGACAGGCCTTCCCATAAATCATCCGAAATGGTGTGGAACTAGTCAGAGTTTCGTAGGCTGTACAGAAGGCCCACAAAGCGTCATCTAATTTGTCGGACCAATCCTGACGATTCGAACCAACCATTTTCTCAAGAATACGTTTGATTCTCCGATTACTCACTTCCACCTGCCCATTAGTCTGTGGGTGGTAGGCGGTCGCAAGCCGATGGGTGACCCCATAGCGTTGCAACGCCTTATCCATCTGCGCGTTGTAGAAGTGAGTACCTTGATCACTGATCAAGGCTTTCGTGACACCAAAACGAGCAAAGACACTATTATGAAAACAGACTACCACTCGGACATCATTCCTGGGTAGAGCCTTGGCCTCAACCCACTTTGAAACATAATCGACGGCCACGAGTATGTACTTGTTCCCACGCGAAGATGGAAATGGTCCCATGAAATCAATGCCCCACACATCAAAAACCTCACAAACCTGAATAGCATTTTGGGGCATTTAGTTTCGAGAAGAAATGTCGCCGACACGCTAGCAACGATCACAACTCCTCACAAACGCGTGCGGGTCCTTAAAAATCGAAGGCCAATAGAAACCAGAATCAAAAACCTTCTTCGCCATCGAACTCGCACCGTGGTGACATCCTGTCGGTCCTACATTGCAATGATCAGAATCTGCCATCCCTCCTTAGCATCTACACACCTCCTAATCAGCACCGATATGGGTCATCCCATAGGTAAAACTTAACATCAGTAAAGAGTTTCTTCTTTTGCTGGCAAGGCCTCTTCGGGAGGTACCCGTCAGCAGGATAGTTTGCGAAGTCCGCGAACCATGGAAAACCTTCCTCATGTGTTGTAACAAACATGAGACTCACTGTCGGAAAACGATCGTCAATCCTGACCCCCGAATCTCCTAACTCAGATCCCTCGAGACGCGAAAGATGATCGGCCGCCACATTCTCACCCCCATATTTATCATGGATCTCAATATCAAACTCTTGAAGCAACAGGATCCATCGAATAAGACGATGCTTAGCATCCTGCTTGCTGAAGAGATATCGAATAACAGCATGATCCATGTACACAATCGTCTTGGACATAACTAGATAGGACCTAAATTTATCGAAAGCAAACACCACAGCTAAGAGCTCTTTCTCGGTGGTGGTATAGCTCTCCTGTGCACCATTTAAGGTCCGGCTAGCGTAGTAAATCGGATGGAAGTGTTTATCCTTCCGCTGTCCTAGAACCGCTCTGATTGCGAAGTCGCTCACGACACACATCAACTCAAACGGTAACAACCTTTCGGGAGCAACCATGATTGTGGTGTTAACGAGTTTGTCTTTCAAAAGATCAAACACCTCGATAAACTTCTCAGAAAAATCGAATGGAGCATCCTTCCCCAGAAGTTTGGTCATGGGTCTCGCGATCTTAGGAAAATCTTTGATGAACCGGCAGTAGAACCCGACATGACCTAGAAAACTACTGATGGATATCACAGAAGTGGGTGGGGGAAGATTAGAAATGGTCTCGACCTTCGCTCGGTCAACCTCTATCCCCGCACTCGAAATCCAATGCCCCAGAACAATGCCCTCGCGAACCATGAAATGACACTTTTCCTAGTTAAGAACTAGGATGGTGTCAACGCAGCGGGACATCATCCTCTCAAGATTAGACAAACATTGATCAAAGGAACTCCCAAAAACAGAAAAATCTTCCATGAATACCTCCATGGAGTCCTCGATCATATCCTGGAAAATAGCCACCATGCATATCTGGAATGTGGCTGGAGCGTTACACAATCCGAACGACATACGTTTATAGGCAAACGTTCCATAAGGGCAGCTAAAAGTGGTTTTCTCCTGATCATCGGGAGCTATGGGAACCTGAAAATAGCCGGAGAAACCATCTAAGAAGCAGTAGTACTTCTGACCTGCTAAACACTCCAACATGTGATCAATGAAGGGTAAAGGAAAGTGATCTTTCCTGGTGGCATCATTCAGTCTATGATAGTCGATGCAGACTCTCCATCCAGTCACAGTCCTAGTGGGAATGAGCTTGTTCCTCTCATTGGTAATGACAGTAATGCCACCTTTTTTAGGAACCTCTAGAACTGGAGTTACCCAAGCGCTATCAGAAATAGGGAAAATGATCCCCGCATCAAGAAGTTTAATGATCTCCTTCTTTACAACCTCTTGCATTGTCGGATTAAGCTGCCTTTGTGGCTGAACGACAATTTTGAAATTATCCTCCATGAGGATTTTATGAGTGTAAAATGAAGGGTTGATACCCTTAATGTCGATAATCTTCCATGCAATCACCTCTTTGTGCTCTCGTAGGACCCTAAACAACTTCCTCTTATCGACCTCCGTCAAAGCAAATGCAATAATAACCGGCAGCTTCCTCTCTTCATCTAAAAATGCATACTCCAGATGGTACGACGTCTCTCATGAAACTCTCTCTCAGGTTCAGAAAATCCCTCAGATTCAGGCGGTCCTAAAGATCAAGTACGTCACATACAACTATTAAAATAAACAGAAGAAATTAAAATTAGCTAAACTATTTAAACAAAGCAAAAGAAAAACAAAACAAGTAGCAAGCAAGGTATGTCCTAACTCGAGTCGTTCTCAATACGCCTTAAACCGTGTCCCCGGCAATGGCGCCAAAAACATGATGTGTGTCTAACGAGTGCTTTTTCTATGGGACTCACAACTAAGCTTTAAATTTATAAACCGGAAACTCCTAATGACACCACACACAACCGGCAAGTGTACCGGTCAAGAGTAGTATAGACCTAAGAAGTCCGAGTATCGAACACAAGGACACGTGAAAACGCCTATGATCACTAAACCCTAGACAAGACCTTCCTAAGAATAATAATTTTTAAATTGATTTTTAATAATTAAACTACATGACTTAAACTACTCTAACTAAATTAATTAACTAGACTAACGGAACTTGACGAAACACTTAATGAAAGTTAGAAGCAATGGAGAAAACGTTTACCTAGGTAAGAATCATATTGAAGGTCTAACAAGCTAATGGATTGAATGATCTCACGACACCTGTATCTAAGGATGATACAACCAAGGTTCGCTCAACAAAGCTAGATCACCTCTCGGTCTCACTAACAAACCCTAACTTACACTTAATTGATTTTAAGAACAAACCGGGAAACAAATGCTAAGGTGTTCTAATGTCGACTCTCCTCTCGGTCTCACCGACACACCACCCTAATGGAAACGAATACTACGCAACCAAGGATAGAGGAAAAATTTGGTTTAACTCAAACTAGACCAACTAATTGCTCACAAGCCCAAACCCGACAAGAACCGAACCTGCTCTCATCTCAATACGCCTTAAACCGTGTCCCCGGCAATGGCGCCAAAAACATGATGTGTGTCTAACGAGTGCTTTTTCTATGGGACTCACAACTAAGCTTTAAATTTATAAACAGGAAACTCCTAATGACACCACACACAACTGGCAAGTGTACCGGTCAAGAGTAGTATAGACCTAAGAAGTCCGAGTATCGAACACAAGGACACGTGAAAACGCCTATGATCACTAAACCCTACACAAGACCTTCCTAAGAATAATATTTTTTAAATTGATTTTTAATAATTAAACTACATGACTTAAACTACTCTAACTAAATTAATTAACTAGACTAACGGAACTTGACGAAACACTTAATGAAAGTTAGAAGCAATGGAGAAAACGTTTACCTAGGTAAGAATCATATTGAAGGTCTAACAAGCTAATGGATTGAATGATCTCACGACACCTGTATCTAAGGATGTTACAACCAAGGTTCGCTCAACAAAGCTAGATCACCTCTCGGTCTCACTAACAAACCCTAACTTACACTTAATTGATTTTAAGAACAAACCGGGAAACAAATGCTAAGGTGTTCTAATGTCGACTCTCCTCTCGGTCTCACCGACACACCACCCTAATGGAAACGAATACTACGCAACCAAGGATAGAGGAAAAATTTGGTTTAACTCAAACTAGACCAACTAATTGCTCACAAGCCCAAACCCGACAAGAACCGAACCTGCTCTCGCGCAATCCTAATCCTAACAAGTAAAAGTTATGAGACGACTTTACTTCCCATCACATCTCGGTCTCTAAGAAGGTGTTTACCTGCTGACCTATTTCAATTAACAATCTCAATAAAACCCTATGGTTGATCCTACCGCAATTAAACTCTAAACACAAAGTAATGAATTGAACATACAACTATCAATCAAAACCAATTCAATTAATTGAAGTATGAGATTATGAGATAAAACCAATAAAATCACAGCCACTAAACACAACCAAATTCATCATTAAACCAAAATTTCAATAGCAATACAACTCATATTGATCAAACAATCCAATCAACTCATCAAAACCAAACAATAATCATCAAACCTAGGTAGATCTAACAAGTTTAGTTACTCATAATTTTTGGACTTCAGCATATACTCAATAAAAACATTATATTAATCACCACAAACATAATTAAAACCATCCAAAAATCTATCAATCTCATACACAATTCAATCTTCAATACAGTTGCAAAACACTTCTATTTAAAAACCAAAATCAAAGAGTTATGAACCTTGAACAATAAGGCAAAGTTTATGGATGGTATACTCAAGTATGGGGCTGAGATAAATGATGAAAGACGACCCTAGCTGCTTTCCTGAATCACCTTTTGTGACACCCGGTAATTTCCCAACCCTATAAACTAAGTAATCAACCTAATAATTAGGTGATTGTGAATATTATGCGCGCTATATTAGAATCAGCGCGGGCATGTGTTATGTGCGCCCTGCGCGAGCGCACTATGTTAGAGTCAGCGCGGGCATGTGTTATGTGCGCCCTGCGCGAGCGCGCTATGTTAGAGTCAGCGCGGGCATGTGTTATGTGCGCCCTGCGCGAGCGCGCTATGTTAGAGTCAGCACGGGCACGTTATGTGCGCCCTGCGCGAGCGCGCGATGTAAGAACCAGCGTGGGCATATGTTATATGCGCCATGCGCGAATGTTTTGGCTTTATGTTTTCATGTAACTTAACTTTATGTTGTCTAATGGGTTGACCGTCCCGCATGATGCTAAGGCGGGTGCATCCCAAATCGTTTATGCGCGTGCGGAAGGGGAACTAACCTCCCCGCATGGCGGGAACATTGAGAGTTAGTTTGTCTGAAGCTCCAAGATGGAATTGACTTCAACATAACTGATCACTATGTTGAAATACCAAGACCACCTGGAGAATCTACAAATGAAACTCAATGTCCCTGACTGCGAGAAGGTTACGTACCTACCCGCAGCAAAGAAATGTCCTTCACACAGAAAGCTATGCGCACAAAGCTATACGCGCAGAACACTTAGCCTAATCTCCGGATATAAGGGATTATTCCCGCCCAAAAAGGAAACAGTTGCGTGTTTCAGAGATTTCAACTTTTTAACTGTACACTGACAAAAGCACCTGAAAAAGCACACTGTAACATGAAAAGTCAACCGTCAGCCACCCTACTTCCACCAACCACAGACCTGCATGCCCTGTCCAAATCAAATCAGAATCTTTTATCCACTCCTCCACTTTTAAATAAATAATAATAATTTCCATACTTTATCATCATTACACCTAGATATGAAAAGATTACAATCCCCTAAAGCAAGGGATTGTGTTCCCCTAAATCTTGCCTATAAATATGTAACCCAAATTATCACCCAAACACACTTCAAACTTCTCTCTTAAGAACTGCAAACTTGCACTAATCATCTCCCAAGCATCCGTTTGATTTTCAATTCCGTTCCTGTTACTAGGTAAGCCGAGATTATAACCATGAGATCTACTTTCCGACCCTTATATTCTCCTATTTCTTGATCTTAATATATATACTTGTTATTTAATCGTATTCTAGACCTTTAATTCCGAGTCCAACACCAAGAAAACCCGAATCTCGATTAATCCCTTAACAAGAACCACAGGTGAGTCTCACAGCCCCTATTTTCACTGTTTTCACTATTTTTAAACTGTTTTCGGGGCAAGGGACACGTACCTAAATTATGTTTTATCATGATACTCTTACAAGCAATACAAGCAATTATGTGTTTAAATAATGTTTCATTATGGTATACTTACGAGCAATGCAAACGGTTATCTATGGTTTTCGATGAGAGTGCGATACGAGTAAGTGATCACTTTACCATTGGAACTCTAAGGGTAGGGACTGCTGGTTTGATCCACCCACTCGTAGGGGTCGCACCTCTTACACAGACGAGTGCCTAGCATGTCACGGGGCAGTACTATGGGATTGAGCCCGCTCGTAGAGGTCGCTCCTCTTACGCAGACGAGCGCCTTGTTTTCCGGCACAACGTCCGCGCGTAACCCGCGGGACGGTATTATTTCGCTCGTAGTGGCAGCGCCACTTACATAGACGAGCACGGTTTTTTTTTCAGAAGTGTCCGCGCGTAACCCGCGGGACGGTATTACTTATTTCGCTCGTAGTGGCAGCGCCACTTACACAGACGAGCACGGTCCCCAGAAATGATTCGCGCGTAGCCCGCAGAACGATTTTATCAGAATATGTTATCAGAACTATGTTTTACTAAGCACGTGTTTTAATGATGCTATCAGAATTATGTTTCAGAATGATTTCTTTTTATCAAGACTGTGATGCAATACGAATTATCAAGTTACTAAAACTTGTGAACTCACTCAGTTTATACTGATTCAAATGTTTTACGTGTCTTTCAGGAGATAACTAGGTAGCGCATGGAGTCACACTTAGAGCACCTCACGCTGAACATCTAAAACTAGCTTTTTTTGAAAGATTTTAGTTCTATCCCTTCGATGCGCGTGGTTGTTCCCGCCGCGCAAGGGGATATGGCGTGGAAATCTTCAACAGTTTTTATACTTGGATGTTTTTATGTAATTTTTAAACAATGTAATGTATTTGTATTAAACATTTCATGCGCAATGAAAATCTTACTTTGAATGTTTGCAATGGCCCGTGCTTAATTATCAATCCCCACTCGCGCGCGCCCGGCTGTTTCCGCCGTTCAGGGCCGGGTGTGACAGATTGGTATCAGAGCACTGGTTATAGCGAACTAGGAAAAGAAGTTTTAACCTAGACTATAACCATTGGGGAATCGCATGAAATATTTTTCATAGAAAATATTTTCAAAAGAAACTATACACACACTTAGGAACACGGGTCACACAGTGTCTAGTGAATAAAGATAAAGAACATTATGTGCTCAGGGTACATGCGCTAAGTTTGATATATTTTCACTCTTTTAAAGTGAGAATGCCTCCAACTAGAGCCAAGGGAATTACCATGACACCCGAGGAACTCGCGGAAATAATCGCGCAGGCGATCTCGACACATGAGGCCAGCAAGGCCGAATCTAGTCAGGGTCGTCAGAACGAGACCCCAGAACCCGAATCAGGAGCCTTGGACAAAGGGTGCTCCTATAAGACATTTATGGCCTGTAGGCCTTGGCCATTCAAGGGTATCGAAGGGGCCATTGGGCTCTACAACTGGATTGACAAGATGGAGACAGTTCTCTCCATTAGCGGATGTAGTGAGAACCAGAAGGTCCTTTACGCGACCTGCATGTTCCAAGAAGCAGCTTCGTCTTGGTGGAAGCTTCAAGTGAAGACTATGGGGCGAGAAGTTGCTCTTCACAAGACCTGGGAGGAGCTGAAGGAAATGATGATGAGAAAGTTCTGCTCTCGCGCAGAAATTCAGAGTCTGCAGCAGGAATTCTGGAACCACACCATGGTAGGAACGGATATCAACGCCTACAACAACCGGTTCAACGAGCTTTGCCAGTTGGTGCCAGACATGGCAAACACGGAGGAAAAGAAGATCGAGAGATATATCTTTGGGTTACCTCCTGTTGTTAGGGTTCCGCTCAACGCCGCAGCGCCTCCAACCTTTGATGAGGCGGTAGCACGGGCCATCACCCTTACAAGGGATACGGTCCATGAGGGTATGTTGACTACGCGCGGAAACGAGCAGCGAACCTCTGACTCCAAGAGGAAATGGAACTTTCACCACCGAGGGTCCGACTCCAAGCAGCCACCATTCAAGAAGCAGGAGAGCGCGAGGGTTTACGCGATCCAAGCCGCGGAGCCATCAAGGAAAGGATACAGTGGGCCTTACCCATGGTGCAACAAATGCAAGTTTCACCACGAGGGTGAATGCGCGAGCGTCACGTGCGCCAAATGTAACAGGCCAGGGCACAAGACGATGAATTGCCGTATCAGAGAAGCTGGAGCGAGCGACAACTGCTACGCATGCGGGAAGCCAGGGCATTTTAGTCGGGATTGCCAGCAAAAGGGAAACCAAGCTTGCGGGAGAGCTTTTGTGATCGGCGCGGGCGAAGCTAAAGAAGAGCCGAATGTGGTAACCGGTACGTTTTTGCTTAACGGCCATTTTGCATCTGTCTTATTTGATACTGGCGCTGACCTAAGTTTTATATCCGCTGAGTTTAAAAACTCCCTAGGCCTAGCAACCAGTAGGCTAGACACACCTTATACTATAGAACTAGCCAATGGTAGGCAGTTATGCGCGAACGAAAGAACTGAGCAATGTGTAATAGTCATGGGAGGTCACGGGTTCAATATTAACTTGTTGCCAATAGACTTGGGAAGTTTTGACATTGTGGTAGGTATGGATTGGTTAGTCGAGAACCACGCGGAAGTTATTTGCCATGAGAAGCAGGTTCGGATTCCACTGTCGAACGGAGAAACCTTGGTAATTCAAGGGGAAATAAGGGGAGTTGCGACGAAACTGATTTCGTGCCTAAAGGCGAGCAAGTGCCTAAGGAAAGGGTGCTACGCCTTCCTGGCGCATGTAGTAGAGAAGGAAGGAGATGAGCGAAGAATTGAAGACTTACCAGTAGTGCGCGAATTTCCAGAAGTTTTTCCTGAAGATTTGCCCGGATTACCGCCGCCGCGACAAGTCGAATTTCGTATTGATTTAGTTCCAGGAGCTGCGCCAGTAGCTCGAGCGCCTTATCGATTAGCTCCATCTGAGATGCAAGAGCTATCCAATCAGCTACAGGAACTATTGGATAAGGGTTTCATACGCCCAAGCTTCTCACCTTGGGGAGCTCCAGTACTGTTTGTAAAGAAGAAGGATGGTTCCTTCCGGATGTGTATTGACTACAGGGAGCTGAACAAGCTGACAGTCAAGAATCGGTACCCCTTACCGAGGATTGACGACTTATTTGACCAGTTGCAGGGATCCAGTTATTATTCGAAGATAGATCTACGGTCAGGATACCACCAACTTAGGGTCCATGAGGAAGATGTGCCGAAAACAGCCTTCCGAACTAGATATGGCCATTATGAGTTCTTAGTAATGCCTTTCGGGCTAACTAATGCGCCGGCTGTATTCATGGATCTGATGAACCGCGTGTGCAAACCATACTTGGACAAGTTTGTGATTGTGTTTATAGATGATATTCTGATTTACTCTCGGACCAAGGCCGAGCATGAGCAACACCTGAGATTGATTTTGGAATTGTTGAGGAAAGAAAAGTTGTATGCGAAGTTTTCCAAGTGTGAGTTTTGGCTTAGAGAAGTTCACTTTCTCGGTCACGTTGTAAACGAGAAAGGAATACACGTCGATCCTTCCAAGGTCAAGGCCATCGAAAACTGGGAAGCGCCAAAAACCCCAACTGAGGTGAGGCAATTCCTAGGACTAGCTGGCTACTATCGACGCTTCATTGAGAACTTCTCCAAGATAGCTCTACCTCTGACCGCGCTAACTCAGAAAGACAAGAAGTTTGTTTGGGGCGAAAATCAGGAAGCGGCATTTCAAATGTTAATACAGAAGTTATGTAGTGCGCCAATTTTGTCTCTGCCCGAGGGGACGGATGACATCGTCGTTTACTGCGACGCTTCACATCAGGGACTCGGATGTGTCCTTATGCAGCGAGACAAAGTCATAGCGTATGCCTCGCGCCAACTCAAGACCAATGAAAAGAACTACACAACGCATGATCTGGAACTTGGAGCGGTTGTCTTCGCGCTAAAGATTTGGCGCCATTACCTCTATGGTACAAAATGTGTAATCTTTACGGATCACAAGAGCCTTCAACATATATTTGATCAAAAGGATTTAAACATGAGGCAACGAAGATGGGTGGAGTTGTTGAATGATTATGATTGTGAAATTAAGTACCACCCTGGAAAGGCGAATGTGGTAGCAGACGCGCTAAGTAGGAAGGAGCGAATAAAAACGCTACGAGTCAAGGCTCTAAGGTTGACCATTCGCGCAGATCTCTCTACCCGCATCCGAGACGCTCAGCAAGAAGCCTTGAAACCAGAGTTTGTTAAAAACGAATCCCTTCGGGGTATGATTAAGAGTTTGGAACTTAAAGAGAACGGCAATCTATATTTCGTTAACCGCATATGGCTCCCTCTCAAGGGAGGATTGCGCGAGCAAGTATTAAATGAAGCTCACAAGACGCGGTATTCCGTACATCCTGGCGCAGACAAGATGTACCAAGATGTTAAAGCACTGTATTGGTGGCCCAATCTTAAAGGCGCCATCGCGACGTATGTCAGTAAGTGCCTGACGTGTTCGAAGGTGAAGGCTGAATACCAGAAGCCGTCGGGGTTACTTCAGCAGCCAGAAATTCCCATGTGGAAGTGGGAACAAATCTCTATGGACTTCATCACCAAACTGCCAAGGACACCTGGGGGTTATGACACGATCTGGGTTATTGTAGATCGGCTAACTAAGTCAGCGCACTTCCTGCCGATCAAGGAAACCGATAAGATGGAAAAGTTAGCCCGATTGTATATTCGAGAAGTAGTTTCAAAAAATGGAGTCCCAGTGTCCATCATTTCTGATAGAGATAGTCGGTTCACCTCAAGGTTTTGGAGATCGTTACAAGGGGCTTTAGGTACTCGTCTTGACATGAGTACGGCATATCATCCCCAAACGGATGGGCAAAGCGAGCGAACAATCCAGACATTGGAAGATATGCTGCGCGCGTGCGCAATCGATTTCGGAGGTAGCTGGGATACTCACCTCCCATTGGTTGAATTTTCTTACAACAACAGTTATCACACAAGCCTCAAGGCTGCGCCGTTTGAAGCTTTGTATGGGCGCAAGTGTAGATCCCCACTGTGCTGGGCTGAAGTGGGTGACAAGCAAATGACTGGTCCAGAATTGATCCAAGAAACAACAGACAAGATTTTTCAGATACGGGATCGCCTTAAGACAGCGCGCGACAGACAGAAGAGCTACGCAGATGTGCGAAGGAAACCGTTGGAGTTTCAAGTAGGGGATAGAGTACTTTTGAAAGTCTCACCATGGAAAGGAGTCCCCCGTTTCGGCAAGCGAGGAAAGTTAAATCCGCGCTACATTGGACCATTTGAGATCCTGGAAAGGATCGGTCCGGTTGCTTATAAACTCCGTTTACCCGCCGAACTCAGTGGAGTTCATGATACGTTCCATGTATCCAACCTCAAAAAGTGCTTATCTGACGAAACGTTGATTTTGCCGTTGGAAGAGATTCACATCGACAAACAACTGCACTTCGTAGAAGAACCTATAGCAGTAACCGATTGGAAAGAACAAAAGTTACGCAGAAGCAGAATCAAGTTAGTAAAGGTTCAATGGAACTCAAGGCGTGGGCCTGAATTCACTTGGGAAAGAGAAGATCAAATACGCAAGAAATACCCACACCTCTTTCAGAGCATGGCTTCTGCCAGCGACGTCTCCTAAATTTCGGGACGAAATTCTCTTAACAGGGGGAAAATGTGACACCCGGTAATTTCCCAACCCTATAAACTAAGTAATCAACCTAATAATTAGGTGATTGTGAATATTATGCGCGCTATATTAGAATCAGCGCGGGCATGTGTTATGTGCGCCCTGCGCGAGCGCACTATGTTAGAGTCAGCGCGGGCATGTGTTATGTGCGCCCTGCGCGAGCGCGCTATGTTAGAGTCAGCGCGGGCATGTGTTATGTGCGCCCTGCGCGAGCGCGCTATGTTAGAGTCAGCACGGGCACGTTATGTGCGCCCTGCGCGAGCGCGCGATGTAAGAACCAGCGTGGGCATATGTTATATGCGCCATGCGCGAATGTTTTGGCTTTATGTTTTCATGTAACTTAACTTTATGTTGTCTAATGGGTTGACCGTCCCGCATGATGCTAAGGCGGGTGCATCCCAAATCGTTTATGCGCGTGCGGAAGGGGAACTAACCTCCCCGCATGGCGGGAACATTGAGAGTTAGTTTGTCTGAAGCTCCAAGATGGAATTGACTTCAACATAACTGATCACTATGTTGAAATACCAAGACCACCTGGAGAATCTACAAATGAAACTCAATGTCCCTGACTGCGAGAAGGTTACGTACCTACCCGCAGCAAAGAAATGTCCTTCACACAGAAAGCTATGCGCACAAAGCTATACGCGCAGAACACTTAGCCTAATCTCCGGATATAAGGGATTATTCCCGCCCAAAAAGGAAACAGTTGCGTGTTTCAGAGATTTCAACTTTTTAACTGTACACTGACAAAAGCACCTGAAAAAGCACACTGTAACATGAAAAGTCAACCGTCAGCCACCCTACTTCCACCAACCACAGACCTGCATGCCCTGTCCAAATCAAATCAGAATCTTTTATCCACTCCTCCACTTTTAAATAAATAATAATAATTTCCATACTTTATCATCATTACACCTAGATATGAAAAGATTACAATCCCCTAAAGCAAGGGATTGTGTTCCCCTAAATCTTGCCTATAAATATGTAACCCAAATTATCACCCAAACACACTTCAAACTTCTCTCTTAAGAACTGCAAACTTGCACTAATCATCTCACAAGCTCCGTTTGATTTTCAATTCCGTTCCTGTTACTAGGTAAGCCGAGATTATAACCATGAGATCTACTTTCCGACCCTTATATTCTCCTATTTCTTGATCTTAATATATATACTTGTTATTTAATCGTATTCTAGACCTTCAATTCCGAGGCCAACACCAAGAAAACCCGAATCTCGATTAATCCCTTAACAAGAACCACAGGTGAGTCTCACAGCCCCTATTTTCACTGTTTTCACTATTTTTAAACTGTTTTCGGGGCAAGGGACACGTACCTAAATTATGTTTTATCATGATACTCTTACAAGCAATACAAGCAATTATGTGTTTAAATAATGTTTCATTATGGTATACTTACGAGCAATGCAAACGGTTATCTATGGTTTTCGATGAGAGTGCGATACGAGTAAGTGATCACTTTACCATTGGAACTCTAAGGGTAGGGACTGCTGGTTTGATCCACCCACTCGTAGGGGTCGCACCTCTTACACAGACGAGTGCCTAGCATGTCACGGGGCAGTACTATGGGATTGAGCCCGCTCGTAGAGGTCGCTCCTCTTACGCAGACGAGCGCCTTGTTTTCCGGCACAACGTCCGCGCGTAACCCGCGGGACGGTATTATTTCGCTCGTAGTGGCAGCGCCACTTACATAGACGAGCACGGTTTTTTTTTTTCAGAAGTGTCCGCGCGTAACCCGCGGGACGGTATTACTTATTTCGCTCGTAGTGGCAGCGCCACTTACACAGACGAGCATGGTCCCCAGAAATGATTTGCGCGTAGCCCGCAGAACGATTTTATCAGAATATGTTATCAGAACTATGTTTTACTAAGCACGTGTTTTAATGATGCTATCAGAATTATGTTTCAGAATGATTTCTTTTTATCAAGACTGTGATGCAATACGAATTATCAAGTTACTAAAACTTGTGAACTCACTCAGTTTATACTGATTCAAATGTTTTACGTGTCTTTCAGGAGATAACTAGGTAGCGCATGGAGTCACACTTAGAGCACCTCACGCTGAACATCTAAAAATAGCTTTTTTTTGAAAGATTTTAGTTCTATCCCTTCGATGCGCGTGGTTGTTCCCGCCGCGCATGGGGATATGGCGTGGAAATCTTCAACAGTTTTTATACTTGGATGTTTTTATGTAATTTTTAAACAATGTAATGTATTTGTATTAAACATTTCATGCGCAATGAAAATCTTACTTTGAATGTTTGCAATGGCCCGTGCTTAATTATCAATCCCCACTCGCGCGCGCCCGGCTGTTTCCGCCGTTCAGGGCCGGGTGTGACACCTTTGGCTGCTCTTCTACTTCCCTTGGCTCAACAACTGCAAAAATTGGTTTTTTTCTTGGTGATAAAAGCTGCCGATTGGAATGCTATATGTGTGTTGAGTTATTAATTTTGTTTCTTCTTAATTTTTTGCTCCCACTTGCTGCCGTGGGATTAATTCCCAGCCACAAATTATAATGCTTTATGTTTCCTTAAATCCAACAATCCTTCTATGCTAGCCGACCAAGAACAAACAACAACTCCCTTTTTTGTTGTGCTATTTCCGAACGGCCAAATGTAGATGTTAGGGTTTTTTTACTTTTTTATGTATAATACATAATATGCATGGACGGATTTACACTACTGGGCTTTGGTCGGGCTTTTAACTTGGTTCTTCAAACATTGATAAAAAATGCCTTTTATGTCTTGCAACAACTCGGTCTTTTCCTCTTTAAAACCCGCAACCTACGAAAGATAAATAACTTTGTAAGATCATACTAAAACAAGTTAAAATCACTATTAATTATATAATTAAGCCATTAAAAGATGATAAAAAGGTGCGGAAAATAGGTGTTGTATACCTTTGGCAATCAACATGATACCTCAACACAACCCGAAGTGAAGTTGAAGAGACGTTTCTTAGGCGATGCATAAACCAAAAAGTAACCCTTAATAGCCTTTTCTTCGAATTTTCCTACATCTCTTTTCATCATCGTGCAAGGACACCCGAAAGGTTCCAAAAACTTTAAATTAGGCTTACGTTTATTCAGAAGCTCGTAACTCGTCTTTCCCGGCTTCTTAACCGTCAGAACACGATTGAGTGTGTAGCAAGAGGTATTCACCACCTCATTTCAAAATTGGACAGAAAGCTTTGAATCTGCAAGCATCATTCTTGCTGATTCAATCAATGTTCGATTCTTCCGTTCAGCCACACCGTTCTTGTTAGAGTATTTTGGCTATCGCTAGGTCTTGGATTAGTTAAACGAGCTGATTTTGTTAGATTTAGTATAAGAGGCGTATAAGTGTTATAGGCGTATAAGCTTATACGGAGCGTATAAGCTTATACGCTTGACAAAACTTATACGGTCCATAGCTTTTGTAGGATAAATAGACTTTAGAATGTCATATCTTGTAATCTTATGAGAGAGAGAGAGAGAGAGTTCTTGAAAATCACTTATACTTACATGTCATATGAATATTAGTGAATCTTTGTGTGAGTTGCCATGTGGTTATCCCTTTTATTAGTGTTTCCGCCATTAAGCATCGTATAGTAAACATAACGTGATTTCGATCCGTCTCACGCACTTTTAATTCTATTGTGGTACATAAGGAACACTATATTCTCGATGGATTCCCTTTTAAATACAAAAGAAGTCCAAAACAGTACTCTTTAACTCCATACCAATGTCACTTCGAATACGTCTCACCTTATGTTTGTAAAGTGATTCGGTTTTTGTGATTAGATTTTGAACAAAAACAGGTGTCTGATCTTTAGAACTCAAAATAAAACCCATGAGTACCTTGAATAGTCATCAGTAACAACTAGACAGTACCAATCTCCTTCAATACTCGCTCGATTCATAAGACCAAAAAAACCATATGAAGTCGTTCCAGAGGATTATCAATGGAATTAATTAACTTAGACGGGAGCGAATTCTTCTTTTGCTTGCCCTTCTTGCATGCAACACAGTGATCGGTCAGCTTGAAGTGCTTCAGGGAAACCCCATCCACAAATCATTTGGCATTAGATAGTTCATCTTTCTGACATGAATATGACCCATACGTCTATGCCACAGAAGCGAGTCTTTCTCAGTTGCTTTTGAGAAGAAAAACGTTTCAACAAATGTAGAAGTCGATACCTTAGTATTCATATTAAGTATATAAATATCATTTGACCTAGGAGATCGCATAACAACCATTTCTTCTGGAATGAAATATCCATGTTTGAGTATTATGCACTCATTGTCAGTAAATACAATGGTATATTTCTTATCACAAATCTGAGACACGCTCAGCAAGTTGTGATCCACCTTATCACAATAATTTACTTTCTTAAATGTAATACGGCCATTCGAAACATCTCATTCTTTTGTAATCATTCCCCCGGAATTACCCGAGAAAGCTACATAACCCCCTTGAATATTCTTGAAATTGGTTAATAGGTCAAACTCTGCATATGATCCAGTTTTCACCAGATATATTATTGGATAAACTCTGCACATGAAGGTAAAATGATTAGTTCAAAAAGGCAGCACAAGTCTCAGTCTTTGGTACCTCTTTAACTTCATTTGAAGAGTTAGTCTTGAAGGAATCCAAATGCGGTTTAGCTTCTTGTGAATAAGTGACGGGACTTTTTGACTTTCGTCTCAAGTATGCAGCTTGAACTACATTTGTGTTCACATTTGTACAAATTGGTTTCGTAGGAACAAATTTATATTTAAGTTAATAGTGCTTTCATCAACAAGAATCACCTTTCATGGATTCACATTTGAAAACATGATGTGAGTCTCATTATCACAAGATATAGGTCTTTTCAGAATTTCTTTAACCAAAGGAACTGGTTTGGATTGTTTATTGATTAACGGATGAATATTCTGTGATTTCTTCATACCACAATTTCTAACAACATGTCCACGTTCGCTACATAAGAATCATGTTCTCATATCAACAAACGAACATTGTGCTTTGACAGAAACTGATGCAACAAGAGATTGATGAAATACACTAGGAACATGCACTTTGTTCAAGTAATCAAATGTAACAGATTTCTTTTTCATATAAAAATCAATATTTGAACAATTAGAAAGACTCTGTAAAGTGTCAGTTCCATCTGAGTTAATAAATTGAACTTTTTTAAAAGATTTTAATAATTGTTTGGCTTTAACCAACGGATCTATTTTTTTGATACTTTAGATTTAGCAAATGCATGCTCAAGATCTTGTATCTTTGAAATTTCATTGTAAAAAACACTTTTGACCAACTCAAGCTTGATCAAATTAAGTGAAATGTCTTTTTTAGTGAACACTTTTCTAAGACCTTTTAACTTAAACACTCGACCAATGTTTTCAATAGAAGGAGTTGGATTGATGAATCGCATAAAATCTGCATAAGAAACTTTTGGTTTT
The DNA here is from genome assembly GCF_021521415.1 of Bidens hawaiensis. Classification (NCBI taxonomy): domain Eukaryota; kingdom Viridiplantae; phylum Streptophyta; class Magnoliopsida; order Asterales; family Asteraceae; genus Bidens; species Bidens hawaiensis. Next base: position 46,466 of record NW_027498694.1, on the reverse strand, counting down.
TCTGTTTTCTTAGCTTTAACTTAGATGTCTTAGTCTCTTTTATTTTAGATATAATTGAACCGTACACAGCTTTCTCAAATTCATGAGGTACACACAAAATGTGATTCGAACGTGGAATGTTCGGTTTACTTGTGTACCATTTTTGGTTTAACTACATCCTCAATAATGACTTTCTCAACAAAGACTTTGTTATTTTGAATATGTGGTTCTTGAGTGGAAGATTTAACAGGGAATTTTTCTTTGTCACATTGTTTTGGTTTCTCCACATGAATGACTGGTTCATTTACAACTTCTTCTTTTCCTGAAAATGGATTTTGGGAATATTCATCATGGAATGGTGGAGGAATCTCAACAAATTCTAAATCGTTTTTAGAATCCTTTTGTTTACCAGATACTTCAATGATTTCATTCAACAAAAAGCATGAATTTCTAAACTTGTCTAGTTTGCTTTTCAACTCTAGAACCTCATTTCCAAGCTCGGTTATCTTAATTCTTTGTTTGAGGATTTCTTGGAATTGTTTTTTATTAATGGTCATTTTTATGAAAGTTCTGCTTTCAGATGATGATAACTTACAGAAAATCCCTCAGTTTTATCTTTAGATTTCTTTTATGACTCTAATGATTGACTATATGTATCCTTAATCGAAGCAAGTTCTTTCATTAGTAAATAATTTTGAGCATTAATTAAGTCAATTTTTGACTTAAATGTTTCATAATTCAAACAAGACAAATTTTTAGATGAAGGACAAACCTCGTTGATTTTTTCCATGCATACAAAAGTAGTCGGTTGAAAATTGCAAGAAACATTTAAGTCTGATTTAGTTTCAACTTCACTTTCAGAAGTCATCCCACTCCACTAGCATCTTGAAAATTTTCCACTTGATCAAACGTTGCAAGATTAGCTTGATTGCCATTGACCAACAGTCATTAATTCTAGTCAATCCCTTCAACTGTGAGAAGAGCCTGTGATCCCGCAGCCTTTGAAGAATCTCTATCAACAGGTTTATCTTTCACTTCAGTAAAAGTCTTTCCTGAACTTCTGTCTTGAGAATGGGGTCTTTTGTATTCTTTCTTTGGCTTATCACATTCCTTAGCAAAATGATCAAACTCTTGGCAATTATGTCATTTGTCCATCAGTTTTTCAAAGCCAACCCGCTTGTTTAATGATGGTAAATCTTTATCAGTTCATTACGTAAACTTCTTCACTTTTCTTACAATCATAGCCATGTTCCATTTGAGGTCCATTAACTCTAGATCGTCATGATCAATCTGATCATAGTCTTCATCAGTCAATTCACTTGTATAAATTTTTCTACCCATCAAGTTTTCATAAGAAGTCATGAATACACAAAGAAAAGCAAAATTCTTTTCGGCCTCTTTCATGTTTACATTTGGTGGTGCAGTGAAGACACTAGCAGTTGATCCACTATAATTATCTCTAGAGCCGGATGCCATGAAACATACGTTTGGATCACTGAAGAAAGATGATCTTTCTTGTGAAGTTTGAGTAAGAAATGCATTGATTGGAGCTGCAGAACTACTCAAAGGTAAGCAACCTCCATATAAAGTCGGGTCTTGAGTTTCTTTTTATGACTTTTGGCATTTCAATTCATACTCTCTATCTTCAATTTTTTGAATGAATTCCATTGCAGTAAGATCTTCATTCTTAAAGAAATTGTTTACTTTAAGTACCATAAGAAACGTTGAGTAAGAACTTGGAAGAGCATTTTTCACAGTATCAATCTTATCAACTTCACTAGGTTTCATCTTTAGCTTATTCATCTCAGCTTATTCATCTCAGCGATAAGATGATTGAACCTTGTAAGCATCTCTTCAACAGTCTCTCCTTTCAATAAGTTAAAATTTTAAAACTAAAACTTTAGAATCACCTTCTTACTCTGCTTAGTATTTCCCATACTTCTCATTTTAATGTGATGAAACAAAGATGCACAAATTTAATACTTCCCACTTGATGGAAAATATTGTCGGGTAATGCAGTTGTATATATGTAATATACCTTTATTTCAATCTCTAAAGCTTTCTTTTTTTCTTGACAATATTGAGTAAAAGCCTTTGGAGTAAAACCAGTTGTTTCACTACCAACCATTGGTACTGTATAAACATCGTCAAGACATCTTGAATAGTCTGGGTGTACAAACCCTAGATGTGCTATGAATCGTGGTTTCCATTTTGCAAAATCACAAAACTTCATTAAAAAAGGACATTTTGAATGTGATATGATCTCAGCATCGAGATGCAACATTTGTTGCATCAATATGTTTTGAGATGCCATTGCGTAAGAACCAGCCATCTTAGCAATATATTAAATAAATGTTTAATGGTGAAAAAGTGTTCAAGTTTAAAACTTAAAGGTTTAAATAAGTCAATGTTGGTAAAGAATGGTTATAATTAATGGAAAGTTTGTAACGAATGATGAACAGTAGTGAATCAAAAGATGAACAGTATCACGAATGTATAAGAGTAACGAATAAAGTAACGATTAATGTAACAAATGATGATAATGAATAAGGATCCTGAATGAAGATTCAAGTGAAATGAATCAACATTGGAATGGCTTGACGAATGAAGTAACAGATGGTATGATGTTTAGGTAACGAATGAACTTAGCACAAATGGGTATCAGTGACGAATCTGTTAACAACTTGATTGACGAATGAGTGATGATGAATGAGTTTTGATCACGAATGATTGACGACGAATCAGCTACAGTAGTGAATGATGTTGTTACTTAGTTGTAACAAGTTTGACTCAAATCTTCAAGTCCTTATATCCATATATGAACTTTTCCATATCCAAACTATGATTCAAACAATATTTAACCAAATAACCACTCAAATCGCTCGTCTCAAACTCGCGAACAAACCCAAATCAATCCGAACAATCAATACCGACTCAAACTTATCCGAAATCCAAAATCCATACAAACAGAAACCACTGTTTCAAAACCAGACAAACTCAATCAAAATCCATATCCAACTATCACAATAACTCAATTTGATCACCACGAACAACACAAACCAATTCCAAATCCAATTTCAATCAAATCATCCTCTAATTAACATCTCAACATGTTAATTCAGCTCTACTCTGTAAAATCGAACTCGAATCCAAAATTCACCAAACAATTAGTAAATTCTCAATCAATTCATCACAAATTACTTCATCACAAATTACTTTAAAACATACACAATCTATGTCACACCCTCAAATTCCACTAACGGAGTTTTACCGTCAGAGAGTGTGAACTAATAGGATCGGAATCATTAGTTATAATCAAACACCATATTTAAAGTTTTCAAAACCAACAAGACATCAAGTCTTAAATGAAATGCGGAAGCGTAAATTGTAAACCAAAAAGTTGCGCCACACCGGACGACTTAAAAATCCAAGTTATCAAGATAAAAATTAAAAGAAGTTTTAAAGCAATGGTGTTTAGCGAATGCATGTCCTATACCGCGCGCCCGCCTCAGCTACCTAAGAATAACATACTAAAAGTGGCAACACAAGGTTGGTGAGTTCACAAGTTTAAATAAATAAAGCGTTTGTGTTACCAGATAGTGTTAAGTCATTTATATATCAATAGGTAGCTAACCTATCAAGCATGCATTACTAAGTGTTCGACACCGAAGCTGACTGTTTATCAATTCCCTTGCCACCATGTCAACCACGACCATGGTAATGTGTTAGCCAAGATTACACCCACTCGACCTACAGTCGAGTTTAGAGTTGGGTGGGGTTTGTCAAACTCAGTAGTACTACTCAACAGTGACTCGCTATTATCCAAATATTAACCGGTTCGATGTTAAGAAGGACTTTAGTTGGTTTGTTTGCCACTTAGTCTTACAAGTGATATATAAAGAATAACAGAATCTAAAGCGTGGAGTATGTTATCTCCCGCTAATAAAAGCGTTTAAAAAGAGTAAAAGGGGGCCGTGAAACTCACTGTTTACGAAGATAACAAAAGGAATCCGAGAAAGGTGTGCGTCACAGAAAATCCTCACTAGTGCTCTAAAACAAAAATGAGATTTTCTAAGTATTTATACTACGAGTGAGTCCCTAGACTCAGCACATAAAACTTATGAGTGAGATACGTTTCGTGTTTCGTTTGTGAAATAAGTGCGACTCGACAAACATGTTGGTGATAAGCTACATGCGTGAACAAATATCGTGTCAAGTGTTACTATTGTACATTACTAGTAAACTAACTCCCACAAGGGCAATTAAGTCATACACATAGCAAACATCGATCAACTATGCACTTTTCATGTTAACTTAAGTAATTCAACAACTATTTTATCCAGGAAGATTTTCACTCGAAAAGATTACTCTATTTAATAAATCAATACACGTCCAATAAATCACCAAAAATCATCACAGAAGCACACTTGAGTTATGTTTCTAAAAATAGTTTTATTATATTTTTATCATATACGGTTTTCTCACAATGATCAAAACATCACAGTAAACACGCAACAATCATTATCATGCGCAACAGAATGTTATTTGTTATTCCCGTTACATGGAAAATCCAATTAATGCAAGACCAATTGGGTTAGATTTATAACTAAAAATATTAACTTCCAGAAGCATAATCAACCCCATTGGTCTTTTCGTTTATGAAATATATTAAACGCAAAATAGCCTACCAGCAGACTTCCCGAATCAGACTCGCAAAACAGATTTGTAAAATAATAAAAACTAACTTTTACATGTTCAGAAATTACAAACTCAGACTCTTTAGAAACTAGACTCGACCTACTACATCATAGAATCAACAATCACGTCCAAATACAATATTAACATCGAGTGACAGCCGTTTAAACACGAAATCATGAATCTGTCCAGCATCAGTTTTCATCAAAACTCAACATACAATTAACCTATGACTAACAATCATGCATGTAACCCTAATTCATCAACAAACAACATATTTAGCATTTAGGGTTTATGATTACAGGTTTAATCATGCAATTATTTGATAGAATGGATTAGATATGGTGTTTATATTACCTAGTTAGCTTTTTGGATCTTCAAAACAACTTGAATAACACTTGTATGTGTGTGTGGTGTGTGCTTGTGGCTTTGGTCGATCAAGAGCATGGGGAAGGGGGGCTGCCGTCGAGTGAGAGGAGAGGGAGGGAGAAAGGGTTAGGGTTTGATAATAAGTTGTTTATATAATTAGTTAAATATATTACAAGTTACATATTGCACCCTAAACTTCTAGTTTAGTTTAATTCTAGCATAACTAGTCAATTACATCCATAATATGATGTAATACATACAAGCACAAATGTACACATATAAACGTAACACGTAATTATACCAAGTACTTGTTTATAATATTTATCATTTGTTCACCAACGGTTTGAGTCGACTCGTGTGTGTTTCGGTGAAATTCCAAAAGATTACTTGTGTAGTGATTGTCATGCATCATTTAAACCCTAGTTTAAATGAAATGAGATATGCATTACAGTTTGTATGATATTAAGTTTGAATTAACGGAGTTAAACTGAAATTGACGAGTGTCACATCATTCACATGTTGAAAGAATTTTCGTCCCGAAAATTTGTGTTAAGTTGCGATGGGTGTCTGAAAAAGGCAAAAATTTTCAGTTTGTCACATCATCCCCTTGTAGAAAGAAATTTCGTCCCGAAATTTAATTCATATCTCTGGTGTATTATGACGATTTGTCGGCTTTCGCGGTTTTCGGTGTTTGGTTAGCCCTTCGAAAAGGTGAGGATACTTTTTCATCATTTGATCCTCGCGTTCCCACGTGAACTCTGGTACACGTCTTAAGTTCCAACGAACTTTAACGATAGGAATCTTGCTGTGTTTGAGTGTTTTGGTTTCCCAATCCAAAACTTCGACTGGTTCTTCGATGAAGCGTAACTGTTCATCAACTTGCAACTCGCCCAAAGGAACTACTTGTGTTTCGTCAGAAAGGCATTTTTTCAAGTTGGATACATGGAAAAGCGTTATGTACGCTACTGAGTTCCATTGGTAAGTCCAATCGGTATGCTACCAGACCAATACGTTTAGTAATCCGGTATGGGCCAACGTATCATGGGTTGAGTTTGTTTCGCTTTCCAAAGCGAACTACACCTTTCCAAGGTGAGACTTTCAGCAAAACCTTGTCATCCACTTGGAATTCCAGAGGTTTTCGGTGCTTGTCGGCCTAACTCTTTTGGCGATCTCGTGTTTCTGCCATGAGATTCCGGATTTGGACAATCTTTTCTGAGGTTTCGAGAACTAATTCGAGACCAGTGATTTGGCTATCATCCACTTCTGCCCAGCAAAGAGGCGATCGACACTTTCGTCCGTACAACGCTTCAAACGACGCTGATTTAATGCTTGCGTGGTAGTTGTTATTATACGAAAAATCTACCAAGGGCAAGTGGGGTTCCCAACTTTTTCCGAAATTCAACACGCATGCACGCAACATGTCTTCCAAGGTTTGAATGGTGCGTTCACTTTGCCCATCCGTTTGAGGATGGTATGCTGTGCTCATATCAAGGCGGATGCCTAGTGCGCTCTGTAGTGACTTCCAAAAGTGTGAAGTGAAACGAGAATCTCGATCAGATATGATTGAGACAGGCACTCCGTGTCTGGGCACTACTTCTTTCATGTAGATGCGAGTCAATCTTTCCATTTTTTCCGATTCCTTGATAGCTAGGAAAAGCGCAGATTTAGTCAGCCGGTCAACGATCACCCAGATGGTATCGCATCCCGTCGGCGTTTTGGGTAATCCCGTGATGAAGTCCATGGAAATGTGTTCCTATTTCCACGTTGGGAGTTCCGGTTACTGTAACAGTCCGGATGGTTTCTGATACTCCACCTTGACTCTAGCACAAGTCAAACATTTGCTCACGTAGGTGGCAATGTCGGCTTTCATGTTTGGCCACCAGTAAAGTGCCTTTAGGTCATGGTACATTTTATCTGAGCCAGGGAGAATGGAGTATCGGGATTTGTGTGCTTCGTCCATCACCAGATTTGTTAAGTCTCCGTATCGAGGGACATAAATCCGGTTTTTGAAATATCGGACCCCCTCCGATTTGGTTTCAAGCTGCTTGTCCATGCCCCGCATGAGTTCTGATGGGAGGTTATCATCTTTCAAAGCTTCGAGTTGCGCATCACGAATCTGATCAGGTAAGTTAGCATGAATCGTGAGTTGTAATGCTCGCACCCGTCTAGGCTTATCGGTTTCCTTTCTGCTGAGCGCATCGGCCGCTACATTGGCCTTACCAGGGTGGTACTTGATGGAACAATCATAATCCTTAAGTAGCTCGACCCAACGACGTTGCCGCATGATTCAATTTCTTTTGATCATAGATATGTTGGAGACTCTTGTGGTCGGTGTAAATGGTGAATCTGGTACCGTACAAGTAATGTCTCCATATCTTAAGAGCAAACACCACAGCTTCGAGTTCCAAGTCATGGGTCGTATAGCTCTTCTCGTGGATCCGTAGATGTCGAGAGGCATAGGCTATAACCTTCTCGAGTTGCATTAACACGCAACCGAGACCCTGTATCGATCCTTCACAATGTACCTCAAAATTTTCCATTCACTCGGGGAGGGCTAAGATAGGTGCGCTACAGAGTTTGGTTTTAAACAGTTGGAAGGCAGACTCCTGCGCGTCACCCCAATTGTACTTAGTACCCTTGTGTGTCAGTGCGGTGAGGGGTTGAGCAATCTTTGAAATCCCTCAATGAACGTCGGTAGTAGCCAGCTAGTCCTAGGAATTGTCGCACCTCAGTCGGAGTCTTAGGTGCTTCCCAGTTTTTGATGGCCTCTACCTTGCCAGGATCGACATGGATACCACTCTCATTGATCACATGTTCTAAGAAGTGAACATTGCGAAGCCAAAATTCGCATTTCGAAAGCTTTGCGTATAATTGTTCCTTCTGTAGCAATTCCAAAATTAACCTCAGGTGTTCTTCATGGTCGGTCGTGTGCTTGGAGTAGAAGAGGATATCATCTATGAAAACGATAACAAACTTGTCGAGGTACGCCTTCCATACTTCGTTCATGAGGTCCATGAATACGGCTGGTGCGTTGGTTAAGCCAAAAGGCATAATCGAAAATTCATAGTGACCGTACCGAGTTTTGAATGCCGTATTTGAAATGTCCTTTTCGCGCACTCTCAATTGATGGTAACCAGTTCTCAGATCGATCTTCGGGTAGTAACTCGATCCTTGAAGCTGGTCGAAAAGAACATCAATTCGGGGTAGGGGATAACGGTTCTTGACCGTCACCTTGTTCAGTTCTCGGTAGTCGATGCACATGCAGAAAGTCCCGTCCTTCTTTCGGATAAATAGGACAGGGGCTCCCCATGGTGATGAGCTGGGTCGGATGAAACCTTTATCCAACAAGTCTTGTAGTTGAGTGGACAACTCCTGAAGCTCCGACAGTGCGAGCCGATACGGGGCTCGTGCTATAGGTGCCGCACCAGGGGCTAAGTCAATTTGGAACTCGACTTGTCGTATGGGTGGGAGTCCTAGCAAATCTTCCGGGAAAACTTCGGGAAAATTTCGCACAATCGGTATGTCTTCGATCCGATTCTCTTTCGCGGGTTTCTCAATAACATGGGTTAAAATTGTGCAGTGATTGTCATGCATCATTTAAACCCTAGTTTAAATGAAATGAGATATGCATTACAGTTCGTGTGTTCTTAAGTTTGAATTAACGGAGTTAACCTGAAATTGACGAGTGTCACATCATTCCCATGTTGAAAGAATTTTCGTCCCGAAAATTTGTGTCAAGTCGCGATGGGTGTCTGGAAAAGGCAAAAATTTTCAGTTTGTCACAATCTAACATTTGAGCTTTGATACCACTTGTAGAAACAATCTATTGAGCTTTAATTAACTAATTGATCAATTCATAATGATTAATCAATTGGATCTAGTTAGCTGATATATGTATGTAATAGATTAGTGAACGAAGTATTTGAGTAAACAAATTGGCAGAGTAACGGCTTAGGAGAAAATACGTTAAAAAACTTGTAAAATTATGAAGGCATGAATAGCCTCTTTATAGAAGCCGATGACGTTCGTTACACATGCCGTAACGAATGGCCTTTATTCGACTTCATTACAATAAGTTACATAATGGTATAGCGAATGACTAATTATCTATACCCCATTTGTCAACATTCCATGACGAATGGGCACGTAACAATAACGATTAAGGTCCATTCGTTAAACATCCTTAATGAATGAACACGTATGATAACTTAAACAGGTAATTACCAAAATACCTTTACATTATAATAAAAATAATAAATTACAATCGATTACAAAGACTCGAGACGACCAATACTGTGTATTTACATCTGCTCTAGCATTTTTTCCAATATCAGTTGTTTCATAAATTAAAAGTTATTTAACAAATGACACTTAAATTTCTATTCATCAAACCTCTGTACATGGATACAAGTCAACAGGTACAGTTTTTGTTGATGGATTGGGTTTAACAAAAAAGAAAACATCAAAAAATAACTCAAAGAAACTAACATTTCCAAATTTATGTAATATATTTTCTAAAAGCAATCATTTAACTGAAAATTTCAAGTTTCTATAAGCAATTGAAAACAATAAAATGTTTGTTCCACCTGATGTTTTTGTTCCAAGTTAAAAATCAACCAAGAAGAAACTGCAGTTTGAAAGGGTTGAAACACATGTTTCTATGGCTTTAAAAAATATTCCAAGTTCAAGAACTATCCAAGTAATAGATGCTCGACCAACAAAAATCTTAGAAAGACAAACAGTTATATCTGACATTAAACAATTGTTTCATAAAGTGCTAAGACTAAAATGTTAATGGAAAATCAATAATAGTTGATGAATCTTGTTTAGAATCTTCAACAGAAAATTGATGTTTTTACTTCCAAAGAACAACCCAAGACCAAATGGGCTTGGGTTAATCCAACAAATTAATATCTTTTCCTATGTAGGGAGAGATTTCACATACCTAGAAAGCTTATGTAATCTCTTTCGGATGTAGTCTGATTATTAGGTTTTTAGTCAGTTGATAGCTCAATTAAGTTTGGTGTGTATAATGTGTGCATGAAGAGATTTGGACAGAATTTTGACACTTCGATCATAAAATAACTCGGATAACTTATCATTCGCTGGGACAAATACATATTTATAGAGGTATGATCTCATTCGCTAACATACTAAGCGAATGAGGCTCCATACGCCTCCTAATCTAACTCATACGCTGACTTAAAGCGTATGAGTTCTCAAAACAAGCGAATGACTACACACGCCTACATTTTAGACGTTTTTTTATACAAAACTAAGCGTGTAGGTCTCATTCGCCAACTACATAGGATAACGAGCCTTTAACATAATTACATAATTGCCCTTTACAAGTTCTAGACCAAATCTAAATGATTACAAAGTACAAGACAGACAAATCATTAACAACTTATTGTATGTTGATAGGGAAGGTTCTAGACACATGACAATGAACAAATCTCTTCTCACAGATTTTCAAAAACATAGAAGAGGAGTTGTTTCCTTTGGGAATGATGAAAAAGGAAGTGTGTTAGAATCAGGGAAAGTAGAGGCAGGTACATTAATCTTTGATAATGTCAATCTAATTGATAAGTTAAAGTTTAATTTGTTAAGAGTATCACTAATATGTGATAAAGGATATGGTGCCTTCTTTACCAAGAAAACATGCAAAATTGAAAACTCAGGCTGTGTAAAACAGATTGTAAAACTGGTTGTTGATAACACCATTTTAAAAACAAACAGGAGTGGTAATGTCTATGTTATTAACATGTATAAGGATAATAATATCGCCAATGCAACATGTTTAATTAGTAGAACTTCCACAAAAGAAACAAATTCATGGCATAGGAGATTAGGCCATGTTAATTTGCATGCAAACAATAAACAATATTACAAATCAACAACTGGTAAGAGGTTTACCTATCAAAGAATATTTCTAGGATGAAATTGATGGTGTTTGCTTGTTAGGGTTAAATTTATGGTTTAAGCTTTTTTTTTATTATTTAAGTGTGTTTAGGTTTTACTTTATTTTCTTGTAAGGGAACATCAAAATCTCTATGGATTTCGGTGTGGGCTTGGGCTTGATTACATGCATTGTACTACACCCAATATAAACATATGTAAAGATCAGTTTAGGGTGTAGCTTTTCATAGGTATTCTGGCTTATCTACCAGACGTTTGCAACCTAATAAGTGTATGCATTGAAGTAATTTGTGTTATTGTTCTTATTATATTATGTTCTTGAATCACCATGTTGTTTGGATTCTGCCCAAACATCGTGTTTACTTGATATAATAATATGAAGATGTGGATTCGGGAATGAAAATTGGTATCAGAGCCTTTAGACCTATTCAGGGCTTAGTTTGATATCAAGGATTTAAGAAATTCATTCGCATGATGTTGATTTCGTTGTTTGGGGTCGAATAACATGAAAAAGTTCTTCTTTGTAATTTAAGAAGGTGATTGTGTTTTACTGGGATAGAAGATTTAGAGATAAGACTAAAATTTTAAAAGATTTCTAAATTCCTAAGACTTTGAGATTAAATTTTTTTATCTCTAAGACTCAAGAGTTCTTGGGGTCAAATTTTCTTGGAATAAAGAGTTCTTGGGGTCAACTTTTCTTGGACTTAGGAGTTCTCGGGGTCCGGATAAGGGTTCTTGTGGTGTCAAGTTCTCTGATTTAAAGGGTTTTCGGGGTATGGCTTGTTGTCGGATGGTAAGCGTTTTCAGTTTTTTCTAGGATCTAGTGATATAATGGTTCTTGGGATTACAATAGTTCTTAGAGTTTGGTGTGTTCACAGGCTGCTATTCATTGCTAACTTGTTAATAGATCTCAATAATTCCACCTCAGATGTTCATCAAGAGTTGGATTCCATCATGGGCACTTCCACTCGCATTCCTAGTCTGCTCACGTCTGATAGGTTTGCTGAATGGAAATACAGGTTTGAAATATACGTAAAGATGAAGGATGCTAAAATATGGAGATGTATTCTTAGGGGTCCTCGACCAATTATTTTTAAGATGAATGATGATGCTAAGACTTTTGTTCCTAAAACTATTGAGTTGTACATTGATGATGATTTTGAGAAGGTAGAAGAGGATGAAAAGGCTCTAGTCTGCCTAACCATGGATTTATCACCAGATAATGCTCAAGGATTCAGAGAATTAAATTTAGGTAAAGCTCTATTGGAAGCACTGATTGAGGTTTATGAAGGTAATGAATATGTGGAAGAAAACAGACAAGACATGCTTAATCAGTGATTTAATATGTCAACCATGTTCTTGGAGAATCTTTAAAAACACAGATTCATATATTAATCACTCTAGTTACACTGAAATATGTACCACTGATATTCCTTTGACTAATTATGAGATAAATAAGAATATACTAAATTCTCTTCCAAAAAATTGAGATATGAATGTTGCAGTGATTAAGAAAACTAGATATTTTGCTCCCCTTACAATCTCATAAGTTATTGCTATCATCAAGGATTGTGATATGGATGGTAAACAACGAGAAATAAGCCATGCAAGAAGTTATTGTAATGATGGACTGGGAGCTTCCAATAATACCTTTGTCTCTCAAGATTTTCCTTGTTCGAATCCTCTTCCAACCAACCAGAACCACCCACCAACGTTCACTAAGCACCGAAGTCAATACCCACTCATTCACATATACCCTCAAGTTCAACTTACTCCACCAATTCATATGCAAAACTTCCACCACAACCATCAATCATTTCGAAAGAGACTGAAGAAAACATAGCACTGGTGGCTGGATTCATGAGCTGCTATAACTTATTCCTTGCTAGCAATCTAGTACCTATTATGATAATTGCTGAGCTAGATCAGATTCACCCTGAATATGTAGATGTGATTGATACTTTTTGGAAGATGGCTATGGCAGTAATCAAGGCAAAGAATTTCATAAAGAAAATTTGTAGAAATAACTTATTTATGCCTGCTGATTGAAAGGTTTGTGTTAACAAACTAAGCTACGGTGATATAATTGTTATGAACCGAGTCATTTTGCTCGTCAATGTACAAACCCTTAAAAGGAACGAAATAATGAAAGGGCGCTAATTTCTATTGGGTACAATGTTGTTGGTTCATCTAATCAAAGCAGTAAAAAAAGCTTGTGCCGCTGGAGTTTGATTGGAATGATCAAATGAAAGCTCTTGATTTGACAAACAACACTAGTCACTTGGCACATATTGAAGAAGATAATGACGATGAGCCAAAGTCTAATGTGAATGATCAAGAGTCTCATTTTGCTTTCAAGACTTTTACATCTCCTTTAAAAGATATTCTGACTATTGAAACTTTGTTTGTTGTGCTCAGGGTAAACATCATTGGAAACCTCATAGGCCAAAATTAATTAACTCAATTGATTCGGTATTTCATTTGTTACACATGGATTTGTTTGGTCCAGTGAATGCGCTCAATATTTCTCACGATCCTTTTGTTTGGCTATTACTGATGATTACTCACGTTTTACTTAGGTTTCTTTTTGTCTAATAAAAGTGAGAATGAAAATTAATCAAGCAATTTGCCGTGCTAATGGAAAATCATACTAATCAAAGGGTCAAAGGCATTAGATGTAAGAGTTCAAAAATGCGACGCTAAATTAATTTTGTGCTAAAAAAGGTATCGTCAGACAGTATAGTGCAGCTCGTAGTCCTAACAGAACGATGTTTCAGAGAGAAGAAACGAAATGTAAAAATGAGGTTGCACGCACAATGCTACGTGATTCAATGTTACCAACCTTCTTCTAGGCCGAAACAACCAACACATCTACATTTAAAATAGAGTGCTAATCAAGAATCTCAAGAATATCATCACCAACATGACTCAAACTCAAGTCCAACAAACCCAAGACTATACCCAATTTTTGGCCTCCATCCGGAGTGAACTTTAATCTTGCATCCACCAACTAGTCACTCAAAAGTCACTAGCCACTCAAAGCTCCAACACTCTAGAGTGTATAACATCCTCTAACCCAGAGCTTTTTGAGCTAAAATTCTTTACCTCCTTACAATTCTAAATCTTTCAATCCAAAGTCAATAATGACACCACCATGCTTACAAACTCTTTAAACACTCTTGCTAATGAGCTAAGAAAGCAGATGGCAGATCAAAGGAATTAATTGGCGGCACTTTCAGAGATTGTTCCTCCTTCTCCTTCATTTCCAAAGAGAACGATGTTGCTGCTGATGCCAAAAGGGGAAAACATCCTTGATGCCTCAAGGAAAGTAGATGAAAAGAAGCCTGATGAAGCAGCAAACAAAGCTGCAGAAGAAGCTGCAAAATTAAAGGAGATTTTAGGAAAAGAAAGAGAGGCTAAGGAGAAAGCCTTAGTCAAACAACTTAGGGAAAAGCCTAATGAAACTGAATAATCAAAATAAAGGGGTTGAAATCAATATCCAAAGGAGGAAGAAATGTTAGATAGACAAAAGGAAGACTAGTAGTTTCCCAGACCAGTTGGTTCCCAAACTACTGTTGAATATGAAGAACTATCAGCAATTCACCTAACTGATGATGATCAAACAGTTGTTACACCAACAACTGACTCAGGAACAATAGTTTCCCAAACTGTTGATGTTGTTGTTGCATAACAAACTTGAGGTGCTCCACAAGAACCAATAGTAGTTTCAAAGACTGTTAATGCATCCATTGTAACACAAGAACCAACTAAAATTCCAAAAGTATTAGAAATGTTAAAGTCAAAGCTTAGTCAACAAAGGCTTCTGACAGTAGTTCCAAAAGAAGAAGACCGGTGCTACCAGAAATTGATGACTCACCACCATCTTTTTCTGCCAAAACGTTAAAGCCTAAGATTTTTGAAGAACTATCTACTCATCAAGAGCAAGAAGCAGTATGGGCATTGGCATAAGCAGCTCAAATCATATTTGATGAACAAGCATCAAGAGTATATTAACAAGAGCTTCTAAAGACAAGATATCTTAATCAGCTATTGATGGAAGCAAACAAGGATACTCTCTTATGGCTTAAATAGCATGCCTAGTACAAGGTGTCTCTCTACAAGTTCAGAGGTTGTACCTATGAAGAACTACAAGCTGAATGTGGTAGAGTGGAGAGACTCGTGGAAAGAGACCCTAATCAGGATCATCCTAAACCTGACCGAGAGGTAGTTTGGGCAAGATTTATGAGGAAAAAGGCAAAGAAATCTTAAACATGAAGATGGAATTAGCTAAGGCTAACTCTAATATAAGAAGAGATGCTACTAGATGGGTAAATAATAATATGAGGGTTGCTTACAGGGATCCTATACAAGAAAGAAAGATGAACCCAAGCAAGTTCCTTGAACAAAAAGCTTTATCTACAATCAAGCTCTCTAAAAAACAAAGAACTGCTCAAACTACTGCTCTAATCCCAAGTTCTGCACAAAAAGGGATTGAAGCAAGAAACTTGTCACTATATACCAAGAGAAGATGCTAACAAAAGAAGAAGAGCTTCAAGTCATCAAAGATATTAATAGAGATGCCAAAATGGGGTTTGATTCTGAAATAAATCTATTGCCTTCTTCATATTCTTGGTCAACATTGGATATCGCATCCACAGCAGAACAAAGCCAGATAGGTTCTAGATGTGCCTAGATGAATTCTGGTAAATTAATTCTGGTAATGCACAAAGGGTGAATATTCAAGATGTGCCCTGGATGAAAGCTTGATTCAAAGTTTGATAGACCTTCCACTTCAAATGGAAGAAGATGATAGCCTAGGAGCTGAGTCAATTAAATTTATCAAAGAATCAGCTAAAAGACGGCTATCAAGATAATACAATGGAGTAAAAGAAATAAATGGTTTTGGAATCATTAGTTAAGGGGGATATTGTTGAACCTTGCAAACAACTGATGTCCATAAACCAAACAGCTGATGATACAAACATCAGTTGTTCTCCATTATGATTTTTAGGTAAACTACTGCTCCAAACATCTGACATTACGAAACTGTTGATATGAAAGCAATGAAGACTCAACAACTAGTCAACAAAATATTGTAGATCCAAACAACGAAATTCTAACGACTGATGGAACTAATATCACTTGTTTTAGAAGAGATCAGTAGTTAGCTAGGATTCATCTATAGACAATTGTTTGTAATTAGTTTATCAGTAGTTTGTAACCGCTTTGTTAGATGTCACTTTCACCTGTAGCTCATCATTTGTTTAATACACACACGCATACACACACACACACAGATATATATATATATATATATATATATATATATATATAATGAAGGAGAGATTCTCTTCTTCATTAACACTTTTCATGAATCACAACATTCACCTAATCAGATTACTCCGTAGTAGAAAAATCAGTTAATGAATGACGAGCTAAGGTTGAAAGGGGGGGGGGTGTAGATTGTAATCTTTCAATTACAATTAATACAAATTTTTTCTTCCATATGAAACCTCTTATTAGCTTTATGATTTCCGCTGCATAATCTGTTTGATTTAAATGCTAATTGAATTATATTTCAAATATGATTTCAATTAAAGTGATACTACTTCATACAAAGAATTAGATCAGTTGTTTACTGCTTAATTGATTGTGAATTGTGTCCATTAGCTTAGATTGGTATCTAGAATCTAATAAATAATGATAATTGAATAGACCAACCAAGTATGTGTCTGCCGAAAAAGTGTTCAATGACCTGCTCGAGACGATTTATGTTGAGTCAAGATTTGACACAAAACTGATCAGATGGAAGATTGGAATCTTCTCAACCTCCTCATAATTCGCTAAGTATGGATCCGGGCACATCTAAGACCTCCGAGCATGCTTTTACTTAGCCGGGTACGATATTTTGTCTATCGAGTAGAGTTATCTTCACTAAGTCTTCTTTAGTGAATATCCGAACAAGGTTTGCAAACTAGTGCATTACCGGGTATGGTTCACTAGTATATGCAAATCCGGGCAAGGATCACTTTATCAAGCAGGTTTGTTCTTCATAGCCAAGTAAAGTTCACTTCCGAGTAAGCTTCAGGCTAACCAGGCTCCGGAAACCATGTATTTGGAGATCAGGCAAGGTATTCATTAATAAAGATGGTCTGGGTATGCCTGGCGTTTAATGGAATATCACAAGTATCATTGGGCAGGGTTCAACTCAAGCAAGGTAAAGTACTTCCAGGCACACTTTGCTAATAAGCATATTCAAGGAAAAGAGTTGATAAGACCATTGAAGAACAAGGTTGCTCGTAAGGATTTATCGGGCAAAGTCTGATAAAGCCAAGAAGATTGAAGTCTACCCGGTGAGTATTTTACTTGGTAAAATACTCTTCAAGTAAAGTCTACCTGGAAACTGATCCCAAGCACACTTCTATATTACCAAGTCATAAAGGATGGCAGAGCATACTCGGAAAGACAAGATTGATGCAAAGCCTACCCGGAAGACTTGTTTTACACTTAGATTATTTCTGAATATGTAATTTGAATACGTATTATCGGATAGGGTTTCTAGAAGGAATGACAGCTGTAAAGGAGGTGTCAGGGCTATAAATAGAATAATTTAGGGCACACCTCCTAACAACACAAGCAACGACACACACAACAAGGAGAGACACATTAATTGTGAAAGAATATTGTGTGTGACGGCTGTCCTTCAAGAAACCCTAAATTGATTATCCACTTTGTATGATTGATATTATATGAATGGAAATCTTTTGAGTAGATTCTTGTTTGTGTTGATTACCTTTGAATACTGATTTAGCAACCGTATGTTTGTTATTGATTCCGCCTTTAACAAACGGTAATCTTTCTAAATATAGCAACCCGTCATTAACTCTCTTGTCAACACATTTACATGTGTGAGTTATGACATGATTTAAGTAAGATCCATCTGAAATCGGGGACCTGACAAGTGTTGTACCTTCACCACCACAAACTCCAACACATCAAACCACTCAAACCCCCATCTCAAACCCTAACCATAAGCCAACCTGAAACATCAACACATACATCCCCAATACCACAATCACCACCATCATATAGCCCAACTCACACAGATCAATTCATTCCAAGTCCACCTCATACACAATCACCACCACCATCCATATTTCAAACCCACGCCATAAACCAAGAACAGCCTGGATATGAACAATTCTCTACATCACCACCTACAACACCACCCACTGAAACTGACCTGTTGACCCTATTAAAAGAAAATGCTGAACTGAAGAGAAGGAACGAGGAGGTGACAGAGGAGAAAGTGATATTGTTAGAGAAGTTGGTACAAGCAAAACTGAAAATTCAAGCCTTGGAGCAGGAGGTTGAGAAGACCTCAGCTGCCCCAAAACAGGGGGAGAATGATAATATGCCAACTATCTCTGGTGTAGATGGTCAAACTGAAACTGTAATAGTTGTGGAGACTGCAGACAGTTTAAAATTGATTATGATTGATTATGATGATGGAGAGGAAAGTAGTGAGGAGAGGAGGATTAAAGATGATGAATATGAGGGTGACAGATCAGATATAGGAGAACAAGATTATGACTACAATGAAGAAAGAAATGATGAAATGAGAAATGTGGAAAGGGATGAGGTGAATGTTGAAAAGAATGTTGAAGAGAATGTTGGGAGAATGGATGAGATTGAAAGAACAAATGTTGAGGAGAATGTAGCTGTTACTGACATGGCTACTGATGTTTTAACTGACATAGCTACTGATGTCTTGACTGATGTACAGATAGAAGTAGAGACTGAAGAAATGAATGAAGGAGATACTGCTACCGAGGAGATAGTATTCACTGAAACAGAAACTGAACAAGCAGAATGCTCCAAGACTGTAGAGTATGATGAAGAAATGGATGAGCTTGATAGAGATATTGATAATTTCCCTCCTGCAAGTCAAGAAGAATCAAAGAAAAGATTAGACAAGAGAAAATCAAAAGTAACAGAAGAAGAGCCTGTTAAGGCATATCCAGAAAAGAATATGTTGTTTACAGATGATGATATTGCTGTTGCTGCTGCTGCCTTAAGAGACCAAGAGAACATTTTAAGAGAAACAAAGGACAAGGAGATATTGGGTCAAACACTGACCCCAGAAGAAATGGCAAAGCAAGAAAAATTATTCAATCAAGCCAATCTTGCTAAAGAAATTTTTGAAGAAGTGGCTGATCAAGAAGCAATTGAAACACTGGTTATGATGAGCAGAACTGAGGAATCTGACAATTCCTTGGCTATGGTGGTTAGTATGTTTCAACCACAAAGCCAACCTGAAAAGGAATCTGAATAGGCTTGTGAATCTGAAGAAATGCCACAAAAGGAACCTGAAAGGGAACCCGAAAGGCCTACTAGTGAATCTGTTGAAGAAATGTTGGCTAATATCACCAGAATCAGGATAGAAAGAGTCAAAAGATTTGAACAAGTGTATACAAGAAAGAGGAAGTTTGATGAACAGACAAGGAATGATGAGAGGAAACAAAGAGGGGGAGATGGGATGAAAAGAACAAATGCTATGTTCAGACTCTTGATGATGAGGGTGATAATGATAATAGTCCAATCAGGGCAATTCCACTGCAGACACTGCAACCAGGTCAACAGATTCCAGGTGTTCCTGATGTGACTGTTCAAACTGATTCAAATCCAAAGCATCCAACCTCTAATGAACCCAAGATTGATGCTGTGAATGATTTAACTGAAGAGGAAGATGAATATGAGGATTCAGATAATGATGATAATCCTGATGATGATCAGGGAAAGAGTGCCAAGACTGCAAATGTTGAGACTCCACAAGTTGAAATGACTAATGAGCAGAGAGCAAACATTGAGCAGAGTTTGCTGAAAGCTAAAATGAACAATCCTGTGATGAAGAAGCTAAGGGCACTTGGTGTGAACTTTGAAAGTGTGGCTCAACGTCGTTTCACCTTCTTTATCCTCTTGATCAATTCTTCTTCTCGTCACTTTTCCTTGGCACACAAATCAATGAAAACCTATATTTCACAACTCTTCGGCACGCTTTACGAGGCTAATCATCATGACGTCGGGAATGGCAATCACCTTCTTGATTGGTACGTTGGTGGAAAGTGGCACGAATTACGGGGTAACGGGCATGGAAATCGAGGAATCAAGGCACGAACTTCGAGGAGGATCGATGGTATGAAACTTGGGGCTTAGAGAGATGCTTAGAGAGAGAGAGAGAGGGGAGTCAAGTTTTGGTGTGAGGAATGGATGAACCCGTAGCCCTCTATTTATTGGCAAACTCAGGGCCCCATCGCGATACGCGATGGCCCTTTGGCTAAGCCCATCACGTATCGCGATGTAGGCTTGCCTGATCACCCCTTAGACCTGCCACGTGGCGACACATGGCGGAAGTGCTGCCACGTGGTGACACGTGGTAGAGGTTGTGCTACGTGGCACGCCACGTGCCGTAATTGTCAGACAACTCATCGCGATACGTGATGGGTTTTCCTTCTGATCCATTGCGTATCGCGATGAGTCAGGTAAACAGAACTTTCAAATTATGCCCTAAGGTTTGAAATTTGACAGTTTTGGTCCCTTAACTTACGAAACTTGACATTTTGAACCCGAAACTTTCACGATGTTACATCCTCCCACCTTGAAATAAATCTCGTCCTCGGGATTGCTTCTTTAGAATAGATGCGGGTATTTCTTTCTCATTTCGGATTCGAGTTCCCATCTATACTCAGGGCCTCTTCGTGAGTCCCAATTGAATGCCGCTACATCTAAAGAACATTTTATGTTACCTTTCATTAACCAAATTATTAAAAAATTATCGGGTCAAAAGTATTACAGTTTTTTGGATGGGTATTCGGTGTATAAACAAATTGCTATCCACTTGGATGACCAGCACAAAACCACTTTCAAGTGTCCCTATGGAACTTTTTCTTTTCGGCGAACGTCATTCAGATTGTGTAATGCCCCGGCAACATTTCAACGTTGTACGATGAGCATTTTTTCGGACATGGTCGGGGATTCACTTGAGTTATTTATGGATGACTTTTCCATTTTCGGTCCAACTTATGAAACTTGTCTCAATGAATTAGAAAAAATTTTAAAAAGGTGTGTTGAGACAAATTTGGTTCTAAGTTGGGATAAAAGTCATTTCATGATGCAAGAGGGTATTGTGTTGGGACATGTTATTTCGGAAAGGGGAATGTAGGTGGATAAGGCAAAAATTCGGGTAATATCAACTTTTCCTCCACCGAAAAATGTTAAAGGGTTAATATCATTTTTGGGGCATGCGGGTTTTTATAGGAGGTTTATTAAAGGTTTTAGTGTGATCGCTAAATCTTTATGTAATTTTTTGTTAAAAGATGCCCATTTTGTTTTTACTAATGATTGTTTGCAAGAGTTTAATGTTTTTATGAAACATGTGACAAATGAAAAATTTTGCTTAAATACGAGTAACACTGCCCAAATATTTGTGGCACAAGCATATAGACTGAATGTCTACTTACGTACTGAATGTACAGTGAACAAATATATAGACTGAAAGTCTACTCACGTACTTAATGTACAGTGAACAAACATATAGACTGAAAGTCTACTGAGGTACTGAATGTACAGTGAACAAACATATAGACATGAAGTCTACTGAATTTACTAAGACTAAACACGTAGACGAAAGTCGACTAGTGTACTTAGTAGCATATCAATTTTCGGGACGAAAATTCTTTCAACAAGGGGATGATGTGACACCCGGCATTTTTAGGTTAACTCCGTTAACTAAACCCAGTTAAATCCTGCTGGCTGTGTCAGTAAACTCCATTGGTTATGTTAACTAAGTTAAGGAACTCTTATACATGTAGTGTTGTAACGATTCCGGCAAATTCAGGTATACCCAAGTCGGTATATACTATTTATGTGTTATTTAATAATGAATATATGAATTACAATGCATTTATACGAGTATGTATGATTCACATTACGGATTATACTCGATTATACAGTTAATCGTATTGGAAATACGATTAACCGAATAACGGTTATTGAAGCTCGAACGAATCGAGGATACATTATAGACGAGATATATGATATTTAGTGATGTTTACGAAGTATTAAAGCTTCGGGATATGTGAATTAAAGCACATAAAAGAATTTTCGATTTAATGGTACGTCAGTACATTAAACGAAACCTTTAATACCAAACCGAGCAAGAGACAATCGATCAAGCCGAAAAAGATGCGCAATTATTAATAATATGATGTTTTAAGTTAATGAAAGTCATGGTTTAAGTTTTTAAAGCTTTTAAATTGGTTTTATATAAATTTCATTTTTAAGCCGAAAAACGACCGTTTTAGCCTCGTTTTAAGCCGAATTAAACGTTTAACCGAAAAACGAACTGAACCAGATTATTCAAAACATTATCCAGATTACGGGAATCTGAATATGTGGCTAAGATTTGAGGAGTGGGTCACACCCCACCCTCCTTTGTTGTTCCGATCGGAAAAAGGGGGTAAAACCCCTTTTCTTTATTCTTTTTTTACAAACTCAACTCAACAATCTTCATTTCTCTCAAGTTCATAATCCAAAAACCGAGAATTCTAGCAAGAACAACGAGGTAAAGGACGTGTTATGTACGTGTTTATCTTCGTTTCTCGAATCTAATTGCAAGAAAATGAGGTTTCAAGTGAAAAAGGGTGAAAACCCGAGATGAAACCGATTCTTGCATGATCAAGTGATGTATACGGGTTATACAAGGGATCTTGGTCCAAGAAAGGAGTTAAACGAACCAAAAACGAATTTTTACGGTTAAATCCTTGTTTTTAAACCATAACCGAAACCATGAAAGAAATGGCTTGATTGTTAGTGTAACTTGCTTGGTGTGGTGTTATTGTGCTTGTAGGTGTTGTATCTAGTTGTTAGCAAAGGCTAGAAAGCGAGATTCTTGCGATTTGAAGCTAGAAACACAAGGTAGTTCGGTTTTTGTATGATTTATGTATTTTGGACAGATTGTGACTCGTTTAGAGATGGGTCATGAAATTTTACAGAGGTGTTAAATATATGAAAATATGAGTTCTGTGAATTTTTGGTAATTTTTGGACAAAGGATGAATATTTGGTGAATTTAATGCTCGGTTTTGGCCAAAAATGGTGAAAAATAGTTAAATATCATGAAAAATTCTGTAAAATTTCAGATAAGCTTTTTATAACATGTATAAGTCACACACAAAATTTGAGGTCAGTTGGAGAAGTCTAAGTTGGCTTTTCGGTTAAACGAGTTCTAGGGTTTTCTAGCTCGGTTTTATGAAAATGGCATTTAAAAAAAGATTTTGGTTCTGGAAAAATTACAGGGGACTATGGAGATGGCAGAGGTCATCCAGGAAAAATTTGGGATTTTTCTAAGATCGTTTGGTATTTACGACATATTTAGTGTTTAAATGGTGTTTAAAAATAGATAAATAAATTTTAAATATAAAAATTAATTCTGGAAATATTTCTATAAAATTCCCCACTATCAAAAAGTGATTTGTGCAAAATTTCAAGATCCGGGATTAAACGGATGATTATTGGTGCAAAAACAAACTTTTAAAGCTTAAAACGCGTAAACCGGTGAAGTTCGCATAAGCTAGCTGACTGGTGTATAAAAACCCTAAAAATGAACTATTTTCATATAAATGAGTTAAATAAGTAAAAATGAATCATCCGAAAATAATTCGGATGATTTGAGTAATTTTTACCTGATTTAACAGTTTCCGGTGCATTAAAGACGGAAACGGGTCCCGCGGCCAATCGGGGCGTCTAAACCGAGCTCTAATTTCACAACTTTAACTAAATTAGCAGTCAACCACTATTTTCGGGTCGTGTGTGACCAAACTCACTTTTGAAACGTAAAAACGGATAACCGTGCTAGGCACGCAAAACGAGAAAAACGACTAATAGTAATTGTGACCATGGAACTCTAAACGATATCACAATCTGAGTCCTGAAATGTGTTTCTGGGTTAACATTGCCCCCGGAGCGGGTACAACACTGGGTTAACAGTGTCCCCAGATGTACCGGTTATCACGATTAAAATTATATTAATAGTGATTATAAAGTAACGAATTTAGGGATCGTATTACAGATCCGGATTAGTAGCTGTGTATTGTGTACTGCTTGCTACGTTAAGGTGAGTTTCACGAGTCCCTTTTTCTGAACTGTTTTTAAATATTTTCTCGGGGCGGAAGCATGTTTTTACTAAGATGTTTAAGTACATACTGAACGCATGGATTTGCGTGTATTTATTAATA
The DNA here is from genome assembly GCF_021521415.1 of Bidens hawaiensis. Lineage (NCBI taxonomy): Eukaryota > Viridiplantae > Streptophyta > Magnoliopsida > Asterales > Asteraceae > Bidens > Bidens hawaiensis. Next base: position 22,210 of record NW_027498694.1, on the reverse strand, counting down.
TTTGATTGTACGGGAATCGTACGGAATGGGTACAGTACTGGGTTAACTGTGCCCCCAGATGTCTTTGGAAGTGTTACTGGGTTAACTGTGTCCCCAGATGTCTTTGGAAGTGTTTCTGGGTTAACGTTGCCCCCAGAATGAGTACAGTACTGGGTTAACAGTGTCCCCAGATAATATTATATTTTGATAATGATTTATCATGGTTTACTCGAATTGTGAAACTCACCAACTATTCGTAGTTGACCCGTTTTCTTTCCATGCTTTCTAGGTATTCCCAAACTGGAATAAGTGCTACATACTTGATGATGCGTGCTTTTTGTGGAAGCTTAGTGATCATTTTGTATTAATTATGTTAATGTAATGTTGGTAAAACTTATGTGCTATCGCCTAGACGGTAACTAAACTCGGAACAATGTAATATGATGTAAATTAATGTAGTGGTGTTTTCTTTATAAGCAATGCTGTTGATATCAGATGTGTCTGTTGCATCCCGTTTACGTTTCCGCTGCGGTTACGGGGTGTTACAAGTGTCATGTATGTATACATTGAGTTAGTCGTGTCATTGGCGACCTAAGTGAGGGTGACTAGTTATTGATAACTAGAATAATAAACTTGTCACACATGCTATATGTTATAATAAATTTGTCACACATGATATGCTACATGTATTATATATGATAGATATAATTGTGTTACATGTTTAGTATGTTACATGATTAGTTGTTGTATAATTAAAATAGTACAACATATGATATATTACATGACAATTAGGTAAAGGAACTGTTAAACCTTAGGTTAGAAGATTACTTAGAAAATACTTTTTTAAAATTGTAAAATGTCACTAATTAAATAAAATAAAGTTTAATAAGATTGATGATGACTTAATGAGGGTGTAAATGAATGCGTAATGAGGATTAAATAACATTGACGATTAAAACTTTTCTTTTCTCTCCTTGGCCGTCCAATTCACACACACATACACACATTTTATTTTCTCAAAATCTCCCTCAAAAATCATAAACAATTTGGTGAATTTGGAAGAAAGAATATTGGATTTTTGAATAATAGGTAAGTATAGTTTAGTACATATTCTTGTGTATATTTTGATTTTTGATTCATGAAAACCTAGTATCCAAATAATCGAATTGGTGAAAAAGAACTAAGAATAATCAAGGTTGATTGTTAAAAGGAATTTTGCGTCTTATTATAAAAGAAAGGATGGAAACCTTTTTGTAACTAAAATTTATTTTATAAATCATAAAATAATGAAATACATGAAATTTTATTGTATAAAAATGTTCCTTGATTATTTAAGATCATAAGGATGTAAAAATCATGGTTTTTGTGATTTGTGGTTTGAATCTGCTTGTTGACAGATTCTGTGTCTTAGATTGTATGTTGAATAACTTGATGATACGTTTGTTTTTCTGATTGATTTTTGATTCTATGATTAAGTGCTTTGAATCTAGTTTTCAAAAAGTCAAGAATCGTAATTTTTGGACTTGGTTTGACTAGTTTTTATTAATTTACAAAATTGGGGTGCAATCCTGATTGAATGATACATTTTCTGAGCTGTGTTATAAATTGCATAACTTGATATTAAAAATAAATATGTGTATGATTCCACTTCTGGAATGTTATAAATTGAAATATGAATCTAATCCATTGTTTTGCATCAATTGGACAAATATAAAATATTTGGCAAATATTTGTGTACCGGTGTGTTAAAATAGACACTGAAATTAGGTTGTTGTAGAATGTGAATATTCTGTATATTTGTGTGAACTGGAAAAGTATAATAAAACTATATGTTATACCTAATACTTGTTAGAATATGTGTGAATTATTTGGTAATTTAATTACAAGTTTTGGTTGGCTGGAAAAATCAGTTTTGATGATTGAAAACTTGTTAAGGATGATTAGCATACTGGTTTGTAAAAATAATTGTAGATTGTAATAGAATGATTGTGGTAAATTGGATTTTGACTTGATGGGTCAACTTCGAACTATTTGACTAAGTGGTTAGTCTTACTTATGAAGTGTTGAAAAGTGGTAGAAGTTAGACTTAGTTGTAGAATTGTATGAAAAGTGACTAAGTGCACATTACTTGATTGTTGTTAAATTGTGACTAGGAACATCAAGTAAACATTCTAAGTCTAGATTATTGGTCAAAAGTCACCAACGGGTTGTCGGTCAATATTTTGATCAATGGTCAACATTTTGGTCAACGGTCAACAAAACTCAATTTTTAGTCTTCGGTCATCGAGACTTGGACTTTTTAGTCAACGGTCAACAACTTGGACCTTTTGGTCAAAATTAAAACGAAAAGTCAAACTTTGATTAAAGTCAACAAAAAGTCAAACTTTGGTCATACTTCAAATAAACAAGGGAATTGTTTGGATACTAAGGGTTCTAGGAATCGCTTAGCAAATACTTATAGTGCTTCTATGATTTAGGCACTAAAACAACTTTGACTTAAGTAATTGACTTTCGATTTGAACCGCATTCGAGGTGAGTTTCACTACCCCACTTTTTACTTACTCCTTTTGGGGGGAAAGCATGCAACATACAAACTTTTTGGATAATCGTAGACTTTTTAATACCTCATGGGTACATAGTGCACTTAAACTGAAGTCCCCCATGCATATTGGACCGTTAACAATTGTATATTGGCTCGGTAATGAATGGTAGTACTACTGGGTTTGACGAACCCCCTCGGGGCTCTCGGTTGAGGGAGACATCGGGCGTTTCATTTACTAGGAACGCAATATGCACTAGTCTTATATTAGACTCCGTGGGTGGCAAACAAACGAACAAGTCAGCCTTGGTCACAATGGAACTCACACTAATGTAACATGATTGCTAGCGTAATTAACTAGCGGTATTACTATTGCATACATTATCCATGCTTTATTGCTTACAACGTTTACTTACTAAATGGTTTGTTTAACAAACTTGTTTTTAAACTCAAACCTGTGAACTCACCAACCGTTGTGTTGACCCGTTTTAGCATGTCTTTCTCAGGTGTTTAAGGTGCACGTGCGAAGTTGAAATGAGTCTAGGATGCATGGATCCCACTAAGCATTGAATTATGCTGGGCGTCTTGACACGCACTCTGGGTTTTTAAGTGTTTTTCATAAATTATACACTTCCGCAAATGTGACAACTTTATTGTAAATGTACTTACTTCATTTATGATGAGCAATAATATTTAAATATTTTCCATTAAAATTGGTTGTTCGTTATGACACGTGGCTAGATCCTGGTATGTCACTCGCCTCACGGTAAAAACCCGTTAGTCGAAAATTGAGGGTGTGACAAAACAATTGGTAAAAGCTCCCGTTTTGCAATCGTCGGATTGGACAAAGCCCTTTGAAATTATGTGTGATGCTAGTAATAGCACCTTAGGAGCGGTTTTGGGTCAACGGATTGATAAGAAGCCGGTGGTTATTTACTATGCGAGTACAACGTTATCCGAAGCACAACTTAATTACACCACCATCGAAAAGGATTTGCTTGCGGTGGTGTATGCTTTAGATTAGTTTCGCTCGTATATATGGGTGAGTAAGGTGATTGTTTATTCGGATCATAGTGTGGGTCGGTATTCGATAGAGAAGAAGGATGCAAAGGCTAGTTTGATTTGGTGGGTCTTGATTTTACAAGAATTTGATATGGAAGTTTGGGATAAAAAAGGGTGTGAAAATATTGTGTTGGATCACTTTTCCTGAATTCCATTAGAAGGCGTTGATGACATGATGGAAACAAACGAATGGCTTCCTAATGAAAAAACTGTTAGCCGTGTCTACGACACCGTGGTATGATCATTTTGTGAATTATTTATCCACGGGGTCTATTACAAGTCATTGGGTAAAGAAAAGAAGGCAACAGTTCATGGCCCAAGTAAAGCAATATATTTGGGATGAACCAGACCTTTTAAAGATTGGGTCAGATCAAGTGATACGGAGGTGTATTCCCGACTCCGAGGTTTTAGAGATTTTGACTCATGCACATGCATTGGCATGTAGGGGAAATTTTTGTGGACGGAAAATGGGTTACCGGGTTCTTCATTGTGGGTTTTATTGGCCCACCATTTTCAAGGATGCAAGTGAGTATGGCCGACATTATTTAAATTTCCAAAAGATGTGTAGTATCTCGAAGAGGGATGAAATGTCATTGCAACCTATTTTGGTGATAGAGATTTTTGATGTGTGGGGCATTGACTTCATGGGCCAGTTTCCAAAATCGAATGGTTTTTTGTATATTTTGGTTGCGGTGGATTATGTGTCAAAGTGGGTAGAAGCGGTAGCTAGAGAACTAACAATCATTCCGTGGTTTGCAAATTCGTCCAATCTAGGGGTCGCAAATGTGACCCATTGGGTTGTATTAAAATGTATATAATGAGTCAGAATAGGTCAAACTAAACACAAAATTTAATTGAAACTGGTCAAAACGGGTTAACATTTCTCGAGTGTGTTTTTTTTATGACACGAGAAAATCGGAGAAAACTTTTTAATACTTTTACTTTTTTAGTTTTTGATTTATACTTCGACTTATAATCTTATAATATTTTTTATTTGAATTTTTTAGTTAGAGGTTTTGAAATGAGTTAAAATGGGGTGAGAATTCAGAAACCCCTTATTAAAATATTCTAAAAAAATAATTTAAAAATTATAACTCGAAATATAAATCAAAAACATAAAAAGTAAAAATACTAAAAAGTGCCTTCCGTTTTTCTTGTTCCATAAAAAAAATCTTGGGAAATGTCAACCCGTTTTGACCTGTTTCAATCAAAATCTTTTTTAAATTTGACCCATTTAAACTCATTATATACATTTTAATACAATTCATTCAAACAAATGGGTCACAATTGCCACCCCTAGGTTAAACTAAAAAAAGAATTTTATTGAAACGGATCAAAACGGGTTGGCATTTCTCGAACATTTTTTTATGGAACGAGAATAATTGAGGAAACTTTTTAGTATTTTTACTTTTTAAGTTTTTAATTTATCTTTTGAGTTATAATTTTTCTAATTGTTTTTTTTTTGAAATTTTTGAATGAGGGATATCTGAAATCTCAACCCATTTTGACCCATTTCCAAAACCACTCGCTAAATATATAAAAAAATAATTAAAAAATCATAACTCAAAATATGAATCAAAAACTAAAAAATTAAAAGTACTAAAAAGTTTCCTCCGATTTTCTCGTTTCATAAAAAAAACCGAGATATGTCAACCCGTTTTCACTCGTTTCAATCAAAATTTTCTTTTTTAGTTTGACTCATTCTGACCCATTATATACATTTTAATACAACTCATTCAACCCAATGAGTCACATTTTTCACCCCTAGTCCAATCAAACATCTTTGCTTGGTTTAGTATCTCGATGGTGGGTCACATTTCAAAATTTTCAACTTTGTGAAGCTCTTAAAAAGATATAATGTGAATCACCGCATTGCTATTTCCTATCATCCATAAACAAGTGGACAAGTCGAATTGTCCAACCGACAAATCCAAATTTTTTTGATGAAGACGATACCGGTTGATAGAAAGGATAGTTCATCTAAGATAAATGATGTGTTATGGGTATACCGGAATGCCAACAAAACTCCCATTGGTACAACTCCTTATTAATTAGTGTATGGAAAGGGGTGGCATTACCAATGGAGTTGGCACATCGGGCTCTATGGGAGATCAAGACCGTTAACGCGGATTATAAGGAAGCAAGTGAGTTGATAGGGTTGAAATTGAATGAGATGAAATCCGAGATGAAGCATACAAATGTGCTTCTTCAGATAAAGACAAACGTAAAAATGTTCATAATGCAAAGTTGGGGAAGAGGACTTTTGAAGTGGGTCAAAAAGTGAGATTATATAATTCGAGGTTGAAGTTATTTCTGGGTAAGCTCAAGAGTAAGTGGATGTGTCCATATATCATTACACTAGTGGGTCGGTTTGGTGATGTGGAGATAGAAGATGCTCAAGACCAAACGAAGCAAGTGGTGAATGGACAACGAATCAAGCCATACTTGGAAGGAAAGGACATCAAGATGCTCCATGTTAATACGGTGAGTTACTTTTTACACTCACCGGATGATGAATCAAACTAAGAGGCCCAGGTTTGTTGTATATTTTAGTTTAGTTTAGTTTAATTTGGTTTTAAAAATTACCGTTCTCATGTTGGAGTGTGTTCGACTCAAGCGTGGAGAAGTTCTGTAACAACGTGAAAATTTCGAGTTCAAAGTATCAATTTTCCAATGTATAGGGACTAAAATTGCCAAATTCCAAAGTTCAGGGTTTAATTTGAAAATTCTGTTTTCCTGACCCATCGCGCTACGCGATGAGTCGGAGGAGACACCCATCGCGTATCGCGATTGGGAGTCTGACACAGTGTGACACGTGGGACAAGGTGGCACTATGTGCTGCCACGTGTCACCACGTGGCAACACTGCCGCCACGTGTCGCCACGTATTGCCACATGGAGCGGTGACTACCACGTGTTGACACGTGGCAGACCTACCCTCTGCGTCATCAAGCCTATATCGCGATACGCGATAGGCCTGCTCAAGGACCTATCGCGTAGCGCGATGGGAGCCAATATTTTGCCTATAAATAGCGGCCAAGGGCTTCTCATTTTTATCATCCCAAACTCAGTGTTCACTTCTCTCTAGTCTCTCTCTAAAAACCCGACAATCATATAAACGATTTGCCTCGGTAAGCGTGCCCGATCCTTTGTTTGTGTATACCGTTTCCTCGAAGTTTGTGCCACCCTCCACCCTCAATCATCAAGAAGGCGTTGTTATGGAAATGAGTCCCGAAAGACGTGCCGTCGTGTGTTGAAGTTGGCATATCACAGCTGATCGAGAAAAGTTAAGCGGCGTCGGAGTGCTGCTCAATTCTCTAGGGTTTCTATACGCCACTTAAGGTTAGGCATAATATCGAATTCAATATAATTTAATATTATATTCAAGGCTTAAGCCTTAAGTCGAGGATATACTCGATACCTCGATAAAAGAAAAGAAAAGAAAACATAACAAAGACATGAATAAAAGATTATTGAATATTGAGATAACATATATATGTGTGTAAGTATATATGTATATATTCTTTGTTATGAAATTATTATTTAATGAATAAGAGTATTCTTAGATAATAAAAGAAAATGATTACGTTTCTTGGAGAAGAAGAAACGTCGGGTTTTGAATATAAACTAAAGGTTTATAATTTACTTTTAAACTAGGTTTTTAAGTAAACAAAGAATTGAACTAAAGGTTCAATCGAGGATTGAGATATAAGACTAAAGGTCTTAAGCCGGATCGTGTATCCGACTAATAAATATTTATACTAGTACTATAGGTGCAAGATAAAGAAAGGGAAAGACCCTTGGACGGTGAGTGAAGCCGATCCTAAAGCGAGAAGGTGAATACGCCCCCAAACTTTTACTTATTTTAAAATGAGTCAAACATGTTATTTGAAACTGTTTACAAGGAACCATGTGTTCCTAAAACCGTTATAAATAAAGGACATAAACCTAGCCCTCAGGCTGTGGTATACGTATGTCTGGATCCTTACATAGGTGGTACTATGCGATGTATAGGCATGATCGCACCACCCTTGGTCGTAGGACGCTCTCCTGCAGGGAGTACGACCTTATGTGTATATTTACGGGTACTTAACTAAGTCGAACGCTGCGGTGTTTGCTGAGGTGACCTAGCGTAGAGGCTCATATTTATAATGTGTTGTTTGACTTTGTTATTCCTAAGCCAAGTTGGGCCGAGGCAGGCGTAGTCTCGAGGGGTAATAAAGTAAAATAGTTATTTTTGCGTCAGCGTGTTCACCAGCATTCGTTGCTGACATATTTTCTTACATTTTGCAGGTGAACAAAGTTAGAGCTTGGCATGACGAAGTACTATTATCCGATGGCTTGGATTCTTTTTGTGAACTTAATGTTTTAATCTGGTGGTTTTGTAAATATAAACAAATAACCTTTTGTTAACTTAAACGGGTGTTTATAATCCCGTCTTTTGAATATATATATATAAATGTTACATTTTCGATCCTTTAAGTTGTATGAGACTTCCGCAAACTAACGCAACTCTGATTTATTTAGAAACACGATACCAAGTTGTGGGTCGCACTCCTAGGCCCTGGAAGAGGGTGTGACAGGCTTCGTATCAGAGCCATCGATCTTAGCGAATTGGGTATCATAAAATAATACCTAAGCTTCGATCCAAGTATAGGAAACTATTTGATTATTTGTTTTAAGGATAAGATAGGTTGGTAACTTTTCTATCCCTCTCAACATTCTAAACCACCTATAAATATTAGATGTCGTTTAAAGCTCACATTGAGAACTACATACGCAAGGCCAAGGAAGCCGGTATAGCCGAACCCTACCCAGAAGATAACATGAGCGATGGATATTACGAAGCGTTCTTTGATCAAGATGTGGGACGAGACTTTTACAAACCCCTATACTATCCCGGAAGTAGGCACTACCCGATCAACATACCCGATAGTCCACCGAAGACAAGTGTTGAGGCACCGAGGCATTCAAGCTATCATCCACCGACTCTACCAATGTATCAACCGTCAGAAATACCAACGTACCACTCAACGGAGATCCCAACTTATCAGCCCACGGAAGTACCACAATATTTCCCAACTTGTTATGTACCGCCAAATCCACATCCATCATACGCCTTCCTTTCGAAACGACCCATAAATGAAGAACCACGAAGCTCGTCCTCTGACTGGATGCAGTATCATTCTGACCCATGCCGATGTTTTACCGGAAGTTCAACCTTTAATGAAGTCAGTTCAAAACCCAACAATGGGGAAGGGCCATCTCGAAAGCCAAAGATGAGGATCATGATGCTTTTCGAAAGTTTCAAGATGCCCTCCATGAACATAGAAACTCCACAACCTATGGTGGAAGACGAACCTAAAGAGGAAGAGGAACCCATGGAGGAGGAAGAACCAATAGAAGAGGAGACTTCCGATCCCGAGGAAGTGGAAGATGATGAGGACCCGGTGGAAGAGTCCGAGGAAGAGATGGAAGAAGAGCATCCAAAGAACCCAAACGAAATATCAAGCCCGATGAATGGATCACTCACTTCCAATAATGCAAGCTATGGTTCTGTGGACCCGTATGTCCAGTACTTGGAGAAACTAAGGATCCAAACTTCGTCAAGCTTCCCACCGTTTCAAGGAGAAATTCCTTCGATTCAAGAAAAGCCGACGAGATCCGCGAACAAAACCAAGCTGCCAAGACCTACCTCTATCTTTCATCAGACATGGATTATGTTCCGTATCCGGAGCCTCGGAACCATTACGAGATGGTAACACTGGGTTATCGCGACCCACCTCCGCAGTACGGATATCCCAACATAGTCCCGCAGTCGTACGAAGAACATCTGGATCGTGCATTGCATGAGACCGACGACTGGAGGAAGAAGATAGATGAGAAAGAGAAGGAAAAGAAGAAAGTTAGAAAATCACTCCTTCGTAAATGCAACAAACTAACGAAGGTTGTGAAGAAGTTCTTGAAGGACTGAAGATGTGGAGTGTGATGTGAAGACTTTTTATGTGTAAAACTAGTGTTGTATGATATGTGTATGAATAAAAGAACGTTTGAAACGTTCTTATGTAATGATAGGACTAGCTATATATATATCGTGGGAACGATATATATATGTATATATGTATTGTAAAATATATATATCCTTTGGATATATATATAATGTGTAATAAATAAAATATGTGTTTGAAAGAAACGTTGTTAAAATTTTCAGACTAATTGAAAAGAGATAAAAAGAAAATGTCTGAACAAAGCAATAATAACGAGAATGCTCGTAGAGAGAGAGATAAAAGCCAAGGGGAAAGACCCCGAAAATGAGAGAGAGGAATATATTCCCGAGAAATACATGAACAAAATCCAAAAGATGATAAAAGATGTCGTGAGGGAAGAATCTAATAATAGATCTCATTCTAGGCAATATCGAAATTCTCAATTTGTTAACCCTTCTAAACCCGTTAAATCCCGTCCTAATCCCTCTCAAGTTGAAGAGAGTGTGCATGAGTCTAACGCCGACGGCGGAGTTAGACGTGAGTTCAAGAAACTTAAGATAAGCGGTTGTTCGTTTAAAGATTTTAAATACTATGGACCCAAAGAGTTCCATGGTGATAAGGGAGCCATTTCAACCGTGAGGTGGCTCGAGGAGATGGAAACAATCGTAATCACAAGTAAGTTTTCCGAGGTTGAAAAGATTTAGTATTCAGCCTTTATGTTTAAGGGTGAAGTGTTGGAGTGGTGGAATGCTCTGTTAATGAGCAAAGGAAGAGATGTAATGTACGGTATGAGTTGGGAAGATTTTAAAGCCTTGTTGATGGCTAAGTTCTGTCCTATGCATGAGACCGATCAGATTCAAACGAAATTTTTGAATCTCAAGGTCGTTGGGACAAACCTCCGCGAATACAATACTAAATTCCATGAGTATTGTTGCCTTGTTCCCTAGCTGGTTCACCCCGAATCCAGCAAAGTCACGCGATATATTTGGGGACTTCCACGGGAAATCCGCGACATGGTAAGGTCTCACCTACCACAAACCGCCGACTCTGCAATAGAGTTAGCCGGTTATCTAATGGGCGGCATGATTCGTAACAAAGAAGAAGACAAGAAGGTTACGACATCAACAACTCAAGGAAGGACGAGTGGAGGAAACAATCGATTTAAGGGTAAGGGCGTGAACCAAAGCCGATTTAATTCAAACACCCCACAATGCAAGATTTGTAGGAGGTATCACAAGGGATGTTGCAACTTTGCCCCGCCTTCTAAGGTGTGTGAATCATGCAATCACACGGGTCACGATGCTGCTGATTGCTGGAAAAATAATATGACTTGCTTTAACTGCAAAGAAATGGACCATCTGAGTTTCGAGTGCCCAAAGAACAAGCCTGCTGCTAGTGGTGCGGGTGGAAGTGGCAAGGACAAAAAGGGAAATGCCCGAGTCTTTGTACTCGACACAAAAAGGGCCGCTAATGTGCCAGAGACCATCACTGGTACGTTTCTAGTCAACGACACCTATGCAAGAGTTTTATTTGATTCAGGTGCCAATTTGATTTTTATAGATTATTGATTTTGTAGTCTATTAAATGAACCATTAACTAAATTAGATAAAACTCAAAGCGTCGAGACTGCTAGCGGTGAAGTCGTTAAGATCTCCGAAGCCCTTGAAAACGGAAAAATCCTTCTAGCTGGTTATTTGTTACCTATTTGTTTGTTACCCATGAGATTGGCTGGTTTTGAGATTGTACTTGGTATGGATTGGTTATCCGATAACCAAGCCCGTATCATCTGCAATAGCAAAACTGTTGAACTTCAAGCCCCCGATAAACGAACAATTCGAATTGAAGGGGACAAAGACGCTGGCCAAGTTAGCTTAATTTCTATGATTAAGGCTAACAAATGTTTAAATCAAGGATGCCTCGCATTCATGGCCTACGTCACTGAAGAGTCTAAGCCAAAAGAAATCAAAGACGTTTCTATCGTTTCCGAATTTTCTGACGTCTTTCTTGATGAACTCCCTGGTATTCCTCCCGATCGTGAAGTAGAATTTAGGATCGATCTAATTCATGGTACCGCTCCGATCGCGAAAGCTCCGTATCGCTTAGCGCCAACTGAGATGAAGGAGTTAAAGAAACAACTCGATGAACTTCTTGAAAAAGGTTTCATTCGACCGAGTTCGTCGCCTTGGGGAGCACCGATTCTATTCGTCAAGAAGAAGGACGGTTCCATGAGAATGTGTATCGACTATCGTGCGTTGAACAAAGTCACAATTAAAATCGATATCCACTCCCTCGTATTGATGATATTTTCGACCAACTTCAAGGTGCTAGCTTTTTTTCAAAAATCGATCTTCGTTCTGGCTATCACCAACTTAAAGTCCAATCTGAAGATATTCCAAAGACTGCTTTCCGAACAAGGTATGGACATTATGATTTCACGGTTATGCCGTTTGGACTTACTAATGCTCCGGCCGCATTCATGGATATGATGAACCGTATTTGCAAGCCTTACTTAGATAAATTTATTATTGTGTTCATCGACGACATACTCATTTACTCTAAGTCTAAGGCCGATCATGAAATCCACCTTCGTACTTTGATTGAAATTCTTAGAACAGAGAAGTTGTACGCCAAGTTCTCAAAATGCGAGTTCTGGTTGCACAAAGTACAATTTCTTAGTCACATTATCAATGTTAACGGTATTCAAGTGGACCCCGCTAAGATTGAAGCTATCTCTAAGTGGGAGGTCCCAAAGTCGCCAACTGAGATCCGAAGTTTCTTAGGTTTGGCCGGCTACTACCGTAGGTTCATCGAAAATTTTTCAAGAATCGTCGTTCCCTTAACTTCGTTAACTCGTAAAAACACCAAGTATGAATGGGGAACGAAGCAACAAGAGGCGTTCGATATACTCAAATAAAAACTCACCCAAGAACCTATCTTGGCTTTGCCAGAAGGTACTGAGGATTTTGTAGTCTTTAGTGACGCGTCCCATTCGGGTTTGGGATGCATACTAATGCAACGAAAGAAGGTTATCGCTTATGCCTCGCGTCAATTAAAAATACACGAAAAGAATTACACGACTCACGATCTAGAGTTAGGCGCCATAATCTTTGCACTTAAGATTTAGAAGCACTATCTCTATGGAGTACGATTTACTGTGTACACTGATCACAAAAGCTTGAAACACATCTTTAATCAAAAAGAGCTCAACATACGCCAACGGCGATGGATGGAAACACTCAACGAATATGATTGTGAGATTGTCTACCATGAAGGCAAGGCCAACGTCATGGCCGATGCCTTAAGTCGCAAAGACCATGAAAAACCCAAAAGGGTTTGAGCTTTGCGCCTAGAACTTCAAATTGATCTCTTTGAGCAAATCAAATCCGCGCAAACGCAAGCAATCAATGAAAATCAAATCTATGATGAAAAACGCAATGACACCATTGACTCGCTAGTCAAGGGTGACGATGGTATCCTAAGACTCGGTAATAGGATTTGGGTACCAATCGTTGGAGGTTTACGTGAGAAAATCTTGAACGAAGCTCACCAGTCGAATTACATGATGCATCCCGGAAGAAATAAAATGTACCACAATCTAAAGGCGAACTATTGGTGGAATGGGATGAAAAAGGATGTCGCTTCGCATGTTGTGAAATGTTTGACTTGTTTGAAAGTTAAGGCTGAACACCAAAGGCCCTCGGGATTGCTTCAACAACCCGAACTTCCCATATGGAAGTGGGAGTTGATTACTATGGATTTAATTACCAAACTCCCGAAGACGACTCGACAACACAATGCAATATGGGTAATTGTGGATCGATTAACAAAATTTGCACACTTTATACCCATCAATGAGTCATACTCAATGGATAGATTAGTGCATATCTATGTAAACACCATTTTCGCTTTGCATGGAGTACTGCTGTCTATAATTTATGATCGAGACAGTCATTTTACGTCTCATTTCTGGAAATGTTTCCAACAAGCTCTCGGTACAATGTTGAACCTTAGTACAGCTTATCATCCACAAACCGATGGGCAAAGCGAAAGGACAATTCAAACGTTGGAAGATATGCTCCGCGCTTGTGTGATTGATCTAGGTAGAAGTTGGGATGACCACTTACCCCTAATGGAATTTTCGTACAAAAATTGTCACACCCTCAAAATCCACTAACGGAGTTTTACCGTCAGAGGGAGTGAACTAACAGGATCGGAATCATCAGTTATAATCAAACCATAAAAACGTTTAAATGAAAATAAGTGCGGAAGCGTAAAACCATAGAAACAATGTTACGTCACGCAGGACGATTTAAAACCAATGATAACCGTTAAAAATAAGTTTTGCATAATTAGAATGTGTCAAGCAATGCATGTTCCGAAACCGCGCGCCCGCCTCGGCTACCTGAGAATAACATACTAAAAGTGTCAACACAAGGTTGGTGAGTTCACAAGTTATATAAAAATAAATCGTTTAGCGTTTGCGTTCAGCGTTTTGCGTAACCACGTTACGGCGTTTTGCGTGAAGCGTTTTGCGTTTTGCGTAACCACGTTACGGCGTTTTGCGTTACCAGATAGTGTTATGTCAAATTATATATCGATAGGTAGCTAGTCTATACAACAAGTATTACTAAGTGTTCGACACCGAAGCTGACTCGTTTAGTAAGTGCCTTGTCACCAGGTCCTCCAGACCATGGTACGTGTTAGCCAAAATTACACCCGCTCGACCTCCAGTCGAGTTTAGCGTTGGGTGGGGTTTGTCAAACCCAGTAGTACTACTCAACAGTGACTCGCTATTCCAAATATTAACCGGTTCGATGTGTAGGACTTCAATTGTTTCGTTTGCCACTTAGCCTTTACAAGTGATATATAATTTACTAACAAAATCTTAAATGCGTTTATCAGAGTATGTTATCTCCCCCAAGTGAAAAGCGTTTAAAACAGTTTAAAAGAGGGGAAAGTAAAACTCACTGTTTGCGAAGAATTTCCCAAAATAAATCACCAAGATGTGCGTCACCGAAAAACTCTCTCTAACGTTCTAAAACAACAAAGAGATTTTTCTAAGTGTCGGAATATTATCGAGTCTCTAGACCCGGCACACAATACCTATGCACATAACATGTTTCGTGTTTCGTTTGTGAATCGTGGGTGACTTAAACAAGTGTTTTTGTGACACATTACATGTGTAAGCAATCATATACTTGTCATGTATTCATAACGTACATTACTAGCAATTCTTCCCCGTAAGGGCATTTTGGTCAACAATTAACAATTAACTAGCCATTATTCCCCATAAGGGCATTTTGGTCAATTTATGACAATCAATTAGCAGTTATTCCCCGCAAGGGCATTTTAGTCAAAACACGACAATTATCTTGCAATCATTCCCCTCAAGAGCAATTTGGTCAAAACACGATAATAAATTAGCAAGTATCATATTCCATGCATTTTCACAAAACTCAGCTGCTAGTTTCACCGAGACAGAAATCCTACTAGAAAGATTGTACTACTTCACCGATCATAGCATCTCAATTAATTTACCAAAAATCATCACAGAAGCACATACGTCTTAGGTTTCCAGAACATATTTTATTACATTTGTATTCCTCATAGTTTTCTCACAATCATCAAATCATTACAGCAAACTCAATACAGTCAGATTCATGCACAACAGAATTTTATTTGCAATTCCTGTTAAAGGAAAAATCCAATAAATGCAAGACCACTTGGGTTAGGTTCCTAACTCAATGAGTCAACTTCCAGAAGTGGAACCAACCCAATTGGTCTCGTAGTTCATGAGATATAACATTTACAAAACAACCTAACAGCAGGTCTAACAGCTCAGCTTTGCACAACGTTTTTGTAAAATCATAAAAGTTAACTTCTACTTGTCCAAAAATTACAAATTTATACTTTATAGAAACTAGACTCAACCTAGTTTACTGCAGTACCAATAATCTCAACCAATTTTCACGTTTACACTTCGTTACAGTCACTTAAACATCATATACACATTCTGTCCAGAAACTGTTTGCATCCAAACTCCACATAATAACAATCTATGAACTATCATGCATTCATATAACCCTCTAGACTCCATAAACACCATCCATGCACATCAATTACATATTACATACTTGATTAGGGTTTGTGTTTGAACTCAAATCAAAGACACAACAATCAACATGCAATAAGATTAAATCTAGTTATCAAATCCTCATTCAATCAACCACAATCATTAGCTATATACATACACAAAAATCGGCTGCTTAGGGTTTGTTATAAACCCAACAAACATCAAAATCAAGCAACAAGGATGTATAGAATGATCAATTATACCTTCCTAGCACCTAGTTCTTCAATCACAAGCTTGAATTCTTGGTTGAATGTGTGTGTATGGTGGACGGCAGCCAAGGAAGGTGAGGAGAGGGGTTCCGATCGGCACTTAGGGTTAATAATAATAATAATAGTTAGGTTTAAGTTAATGATATATTTATAGACATACAAGTTACACTCAAGTCCCTCCACTTTCAATTGTTGTTTTTCTAACTTAACCAACTAGTTTATGTCTTGAGTTAACGTTTTATACTATGTTATCACATAACACATAAGTCTAACACATAATTATCACATAATTATTGTTTTGACGTTTTTCGTTTATTCATCAATCGTTTGCGTCAACTTGTTTGCGTTTCGGTGCAATTCCCGAAAGACTACACATGTAGTAAGTGTTAAGCGTCATTTAAACCCTAGTTTAAATGTAATGAAGTGTGTGTTATAGATTCAGTGATCTTAAGTTTGAATTGACGGAGTTGAGTTAACGGAGTTAACCTGAAATTGACGATTGTCACATCATTCCCATGTTAAAGAATTTTCGTCCCGAAAATTTGAGTCAAGTCGTGATGAGTGTCTGAAAGAGTAAGAAAAAAAATTTCAGTTTGTCATATCATCCCCTAGTAGAAAGAAATTTCGTCCCGAAATTTAATTCATACCTTCGGTGATGTCTGACGGTTTGCCGAGTTTCGCGGTTTTCTGTGTTTGGTTAGCCCTTCAAAAAGGTGAGGATACTTTTTCATCATTTGATCCTCGCATTCCCACGTGAACTCCGGTTCACGTCTCGAGTTCCAACGAACGATTGGAATTTTGCTGTGCTTGAGCGTTTTGGTTTCCCAATCCAAAACCTCGACTGGTTCCTCAATGAAACGTAACTGTTCATCAACTTGCAGTTCCTCCAAAATGACTACTTGGGTTTCATCAGATAGGCATTTCTTCAAATTGGATACGTGAAAAACATTATGTACGCCACTGAATTCCGTTGGTAGGTCCAGTCGGTACGCCACCGGACCAATGCGCTCAGTTATCCGGTAAGGACCAACATACCGTGGGTTGAGTTTGTTTCGCTTACCAAAGCGAACCACACCTTTCCAAGGTGAGACTTTGAGTAACACTCGATCGTTCACTTGAAATTCGAGAGGTTTTCGGCGCTTGTCGGCGTAACTCTTTTGGCGATCTCGTGCTGCTGCCATGCGATTTCGGATTTGAACAATCTTTTCCGAAGTTTCGAGTACCAGTTCTGAACAAGTGATTTGGCTGTCACCCACCTCTGCCCAGCAGAGTGGTGATCGACACTTCCGTCCGTACAGCGCTTCAAACGGCGCTGCCTTAATACTTGCGTGGTAGCAGTTATTATACGAAAACCCTACCAAAGGTAAGTGGGGTTCCCAACTTTTTCCGAAATCTTAAACGCATGCACGCAACATATCCTCCAGGGTCTAAATAGTTCGTTCACTTTGCCCATCCGTCTGAGGATGGTATGCTGTACTCATATCGAGACGGGTGCCTAGTGCGCTTTGCAGCGACTTCCAAAAGTGCGAAGTGAAACGAGAATCTCGATCGGAAATGATCGAGACAGGCACTCCGTGTCTCGACACTACTTCCTTCATGTAAACACGAGTCAGTCTTTCCATTTTATCCGTTTCTTTAATCGCTAGGAAGTGTGCCGATTTAGTCAACCGGTCAACGATCACCCAGATGGTATCGCATCCCGTCGGTGTCTTTGGTAAACCCGTGATAAAATCCATTGAGATGTGTTCCCATTTCCACATTGGGAGTTCCGGTTGTTGCAGTAGACCAGATGGTTTCTGGTATTCTATTTTGACTCGGGCACAAGTCAAGCATTTGCTCACGTAGGTGGCAATGTCGGCTTTTATGTTCGGCCACCAGTAGAGTGCCTTTAAATCATGATACATTTTATCTGAGCCAGGGTGGATAGAATATCGGGACTTGTGAGCTTCGTCCATCACTAGAATTCTCAACTCTCCGTACCGTGGAACCCAAATCCGGTTCTCAAAATATCGGACCCCGTCCGATCTGGTTTCAAGTTGTTTGTTCATGCCCCGCATGAGTTCCGATGGAAGGTTATCATCTTTCAAAGCTTCGTGTTGCGCCTTGCGAATTTGATCGGGTAAGTTGGCATGAATCGTGAGTTGCAATGCTCGCACTCGTCTGGGTTTATCTGTTTCTTTTCTACTGAGGGCGTCGGCCACCACATTGGCCTTGCCAGGGTGATACTTGATGGCACAATCATAATCCTTGAGCAGCTCGACCCAACGACGCTGTCGCATGTTCAGCTCCTTCTGATCGTAAATATGTTGGAGACTCTTGTGGTCGGTGTTAATGGTAAACTTGGTACCGTACAAGTAATGCCTCCATATCTTAAGGGCAAACACCACAGCTCCGAGTTCCAAATCATGGGTCGTGTAGTTCTTCTCGTGAACCCGTAGTTGTCGAGAGGCGTAGGCTATAACCTTCTCGAGTTGCATCAGCACACAACCGAGACCTTGTATAGATGCGTCACAGTGTACCTCAAAATTTTCCGTTCCCTCGGGGAGGGCTAGAATAGGGGCGCTGCAGAGCTTGGTTTTCAACAGTTGAAAAGCGGATTCTTGCACGTCACCCCAATTGTACTTAGTGCCCTTTTGAGTCAAAGCGGTGAGGGGTTGAGCAATCTTTGAAAATCCCTCGATGAAACGCCGGTAGTAGCCGGCCAGTCCTAGGAATTGTCGCACCTCAGTCGGAGTCTTAGGTGCTTCCCAGTTTTCGATGGCCTCTACCTTACCGGGATCGACATGGATACCATTCTCGTTGATCACATGTCCTAAAAAGTGAACCTCGCGAAGCCAAAATTCACATTTCGAGAGTTTAGCATACAGTTGTTCCTTCTTCAATAGTTCCAGAATTACCCTTAAGTGCTCTTCGTGGTCAGTCTCGTTCTTGGAGTAGACGAGAATATCATCGATGAAAACAATCAGAAACTTGTCGAGGTACGCCTTGCATACTCGATTCATGAGATCCATAAATACGGCTGGTGCGTTGGTTAGGCCAAAAGGCATAACCGAAAACTCGTAGTGACCAAACCGTGTTCTGAAAGCCGTTTTTGAAATATCTTCCTCGCGCACTCTCAGCTGGTGGTAACCGGATCGTAGATCGATCTTCGAGTAGTAACTCGATCCTTGAAGCTGGTCAAACAAATCATCAATTCGGGGTAGAGGATAACGGTTCTTGACCGTCACCTTGTTCAATTCCCGGTAGTCGATGCACATTCGGAAAGTCACGTCTTTCTTTCGGACAAACAAGACAAGGGCTCCCCACGGCGATGAGCTAGGTCGGATAAAACCCTTATCCAACAAATCTTGCAACTGAGTGGACAACTCCTGAAGTTCCGCCGGTGCGAGTCGATACGGGGCTCGTGCTATGGGTCCTGCACCGGGTGTCAACTCGATTTGGAATTCGACTTGACGAATAGGAGAGAGTCCGGGCAAATCCTTCGGGAAAACTTCCGGGAAGTCTCGCACAACAGGTATATCTTCAATTCGTTTCTCCTCCGCGGGTTTCTCAACAATCCGCGCCAAAATTGCCGGATGACCCTTTCGTAGATACTTCTGCGCCTTCATAAGGGTAATGACGCTGGTGGTCATGCCGCTTCTCTCGCCTCGGACCGAAATGATCTCGCCGGAAGGGGTGGTAGTATGGACTATCTTATCGTGGCATATAATCTCCGCTCGGTTCTTGGATAACCAGTCCATGCCGACAACGACATCAAAACTACTAAGCGTAAAAGGAATAAGGTCGATATCAAAGACATGACCTGACAGTTTTAACTTACACCCCGCAAGTACATGAGTCGTTACTATAGTCTTACCGTCAGCTAATTCAACAGGAAACTTAGCATCTAACGAAATTGGAGTTACGTCTAAGAGTTGACTAAAGGCTTTCGACACAAAACTCCTATCAGCTCCAGTGTCAAACAATACAGAAGCAAAACAATCATTTACAGGGAACTTACCAGTCACCACGTGCGGACCATTGCGGGCTTGACCCGACCCAATCACAAACGCTCTTCCCTTGCCATTGCTTCCACCATTACTTGCCACTTCCATTACCTCCATTGTTGTCATTCTGTTTCAGCTTGGGGCAATCTTTTCTGAAATGACCTTCCTGCCCACATTCAAAGCATCCTTTCGTCGTCATAGGCGGCTTAGGAGCACCCCTTGCCGCAAGGTCTCCTCTACATTCCTTCGCTTGGTGACCCATCTTTCCGCATCTCTGACACTTGACACGGTCACACTGGCCAACATGATGATAGTTGCACCTGTTGCACTTTGGATATTTCCCAGCATATCCGCTCGAAACCTGCCCGCTACCGTCGTTGTTATTGTTGTGATTCTGAGTGTTAAAGCTCAGAGTGAATTCGGGCTTGCGGTAGTGTTGTTGCGGTAGGAGGTTCGAGGATGAAGATCTGGTGTTGTCAAACTTCCTCTTCCCGCTGTTCGGGTTGCTGTTGCTGTTATTGTCGTTACTCTGGTTGTCACAGGCTTTAACGGTCAAACCCCTAGGTGGTAACGCACCTTGGGTCACAGCCTGATCCGTCAGTTTGTGAGCTAAACGGATCGCTTGTTGGATTGTGGCTGGCCTGGAAGACGTCACCATGCCCTGAATCTGCGGTGCTAATCCATCAATGTACATTTCTATCCTCTTGCTCGGCGGATCCACCATCCGCGGACACATCACAGCCAACTCGTGCGAACGAGTAGTGTAGGCTTCAATTTCCAAGCCCACCATCCTCAGTGACCAGAATTCTGACTCTAACTTTGAAATCTTTTCTCTCGGACAGTACTCCTCTCGCATCATGCTTTTGAACTCCTCCCAGTTCATCGCGTTAGCCAGTTCCAATCCAAGGATCTGCACATTTGTACATCGTCTGTGGACACCTCTGAGTGTGCCTCTGGCTCAGCCGGTTCTTCCTCCGGTTCCTCTTCGGGTTCCTCCTCGGGATCTTCCTTAGGTTCGGCCTCAGGCTCCGCCTCAGGCTCGGCTGCGTTCTGAGCAAGTTGCATTTGTAAGACATCGCAACGCTCTAGAGCTATCTCGGTTCGGGTCCTTGCTTCTTGGAGTTGCTCTTGCAAGTCTATCATCTCGGCTTGCATCTTCATCATAACCTTCGTTTGCTGATCACTAACCTCTCGCATTTCCTTCATTGCCGCTGCCATGCGGGCAATCTCCTCCTTAGTCTCGGTTCCGTCTTTTAACATTCTGGAAACGTTCTCCCTCGTATAGCGCATGTAACCCACGTCACGCTCCAAGCATGAAACAACAGCTGCGAGAACTCTCTCTACAGGTTCGGTTATGGGTGGTAGGGTGTTGGGATAAGCAGGGTGGTTCGGGTGAGGTAACGGGGGAACTTGTTCGCGATAGACCATACGTCTGATCATGTTAGGGTACCAATCCCAGCTAACGTCGTTTTCGTAAATGCCTCCGGATAGGCGGTACCTCTTCGGTGCGGGAGCTTCGAGTTCCGGGACTCGGGGCGGCTATGCGGTAGGTATCTACGGTTCTTTCCCGTGAGCATGAGCCATCGGATCGGATGATGATGATGATGACGGCGGCGTCGACATTCCTTCAGGTAAGCCGTGTATGCGCGCTTATGAGTGAAAGAGGTAAAGAGATAAGATTACAAGACTACACAAATCTATGTAGTGCGTATCATTATAACTAATGGGTCGTCGCGGTTATAGTCTAGTATGCATGCAGCT
This sequence comes from Bidens hawaiensis, assembly GCF_021521415.1. NCBI lineage: Eukaryota > Viridiplantae > Streptophyta > Magnoliopsida > Asterales > Asteraceae > Bidens > Bidens hawaiensis. Next base: position 555 of record NW_027498694.1, on the reverse strand, counting down.
TCTAGTTCGCTATAACCAATGGCTCTGATACCAATCTGTCACACCCTCAAAATCCACTAACGGAGTTTTACCGTCAGAGGGAGTGAACTAACAGGATCGGAATCATCAGTTATAATGAAACCATAAAAACGTTTAAATGAAAATAAGTGCGGAAGCGTAAAACCATAGAAACAATGTTACGTTACGCAGGACGATTTAAAACCAATGATAACCGTTAAAAATAAGTTTTGCATAATTAGAATGTGTCAAGCAATGCATGTTCCGAAACATCGCGCACGCCTCGGCTACCTGAGAATAACATACTAAAAGTGTCAACACAAGGTTGGTGAGTTCACAAGTTATATAAAAATAAATCGTTTAGCGTTTGCGTTCAGCGTTTTGCGTTTTGCGTAACCACGTTACGGCGTTTTGCGTTAAGCGTTTTGCGTTTTGCGTAACCACGTTACGGCGTTTTGCGTTACCAGATAGTGTTATGTCAAATTATATATCGATAGGTAGCTAGTCTATACAACAAGTATTACTAAGTGTTCGACACCGAAGCTGACTCGTTTAGTA